>NC_092354.1:81306083-81395261 GCF_963676685.1 Mytilus edulis | reverse complement strand
GTCAGTTTTTAAGGTTATTTTTCAGGTTTTGATGTCATGGGATGCGCGTGTTACTGTCGTGTCACTCTCACAAAAGCTCTTGAAACATGCCAGGCTCCATTCGCATAAATCCAACGAAATCACCGACAGATTCCCGCTCCAACTCTTGCATCAGTGTACTTTACTGCCTAAACAAAGCGATATTCGATCCATGGCCTAACCCAACAACGTTTGGCGTTTCGCTGGTTCGTATGCTGTTCACGGGCTCGAATTAATGTTAACAGTAAAATTAATAAAATTGAAAATGGAAATGGGGAATGTGTCAAAGAGACAACAACCCGACCACAGAAAAAACAACAGCAGAAGGTCACCAACAAGTCTTCAATGTAGCGAGAAATTCCCGCACCAGGAGGCGTCCTTGACCATATTTTGCTCTTGTTGGAGTCCGGCAAGGCGCATATTTAGCAGGGCCAGGCGTAATCGTTCTGGTGGAATAACCATCCTCTTTAAACGGCAGACTGTATGTTTTTTCCAAACATTGCTTCCCGCCGAATTGTATTTCTCCAAATAAAACGAAAATATGTTGCACGACGAACGTACCACTATCGTACGACAGACAATCAATATTGTGCGAGCATCGGACGACATTTGGTATTCGTGAGACAATCGTATGACTATCACGAGTGTCTTGCGACAGTCCTGAGATTGTCTTACGACCGTCGTGCTACATTCGTATTATTATGTTTTTATTAAAATGGTTTATGTTGGTACCCACGACAATGTGTTTATCGCACGACAGTCCCACGACAGTAGTAAGACACTCTCACGATTGCCACAAGACAGTGACCCGACAAAAAATCGTAGAGCAAAAAAGGTGAATGTCCAATTTTCGTCCCACGACACACGACAGCGCCACGATGCTCAAAATTTCGTGCGACTGTCGTACGACGAAAACAGATCACCCGCGATTTGACAAATGTTTATGTCGTGGAGCTGTATAGATGTGTTGTGAGGTCGTTGTGACCAGGGTTTTAGGGTTTCTTGTCATGGTTATAAAAAACATATAATAACAACATTTCAAACTCAATCGCAAATTTGATATGATTGAACATACATAAATAAATGGTCCGAGACCACAATTATTTCATAGTGCATTTCTTTTAGAACATAAATGAAAATTAAAAAAATCCCACCTGCGCTTTCTCAATGAAATTTTTACGTTTCGTCGTTTGTTTTCTCTTATTTTTGAGTGTAAATTCACATTGCGATAAGACGTGTCACGGTACTTGTCTATTCCAAATTTTGTATTTGGTTTTGATGTTATATTTGTTATTCTCGTGGAATTTTGTCTGATGCTTTGTCCGTTTCTGTGTGTGTTACATTTTAGTGTTGTGTCGTTGTTCTCCTTTTATATTTAATGCGTTTTCCCTCAGTTTTAGTTTGTTACCCCGATTTTGTTTTTTGTCCATGGATTTATGAGTTTTTGACATCGGTATACTACTGTTTCCTTTATTTACAGTGTGTTGTACTACTTTTGGGACAAATTATATCAAAATTTGGGAAAACTTCATCGGCTCTAACTCAAAATATGGACAACTTTATGTTTAGGGTGTCTTGAAATCTTTTGACAGCTTCCGAAGTGCTAATTTTTAACCTTTTTCAGCTGGACCAAATCACTACTTTCATTAAAAATTCGGGACCCAATTTTTTTTACAGTGTAATTTCACCCCCCTTCTTACAATTTGAGGCATGAAACATGGAGAAATAAATTTGGAAGGGGTATGCAAAATTAATGGCAAGTAACCCACTGTCTACACTGGGGACTAGGGACGACAATTGTGGTCTCGGACCAAATAGTATAAAATCTGTGCTGAGTGTTCTTGCGTGGGTTTGTACTGTCTTCCTGTCACGTAGTGTTGTCATTTTAGTGGTACTGTTAACATTGCAATATTGGCGGGACGTTTGGCTAGCCATAAAACCAGGTTCAACCCACTCTCTTTTCTTAAAATGTCCTGTATTAAGTCATGAGTATGGCAGGTGTTAGGAAATAGTCTGTTTTTAGGTAAGTTGGCGTTTGTTTTTGTTGCAGTTCAGTGTTTCTGTTGTTCCGTTGTTTTCCTCTGATATTTGATGTGTTTCCTTCGGTTTTAGTTTGTAATCCGAATTTGTTTTTGTTTAATCAATTTATGACTTTTGAACAGCGGTATAATACTGCTGCCTTTATTTGCTTATATACTTTGTCTATAGAGTGTCTATATGCTATGTGTTTGTTGTTGTTGAAATAGTTATTTGTTTTATAGGGATTAAGATTATATTGACTGCTTCATCCCAGTTTTTGACAATTTTACCTAATATGTCGTTTTTTTCTTCACACAATGTTGTCAATATAATGGAATTCCTTGCAACTGTCATGCACGTGGGAGGTTTAACTAGCTATACCATTTTTTACATACGGAAACTTTATTACCAAATCAGGAATATTAAAGTTGCTTTACTTTTGTTTGTTGTGATTGCGCTTTTGATTTTGCCATTTAATAAAGGACAAAAACTTTCTTGAATATTCATTGGAGTTTTTTATATTTTACTTTTAATTTAAAGCCAAAAAAAGCATTTGGGAAAAAAAAATTTGATGCTTTGAATGATCATCAAAATATACAGAACAAATTTCAAATTAACACATGCAATATATGAATGATGAAATAAGTTAATCATTTAGTTTTGATAAAGATTGAACTAAAAAAAAAGGGTCTGTCTGATTAATGACTTGTAATTGACTTATTCTTTACGGATCGAGGCTTATTTTCTGCAAACAAATATATGCCCCTAAAGGTCCAGTTTTGCCCTCAGCTGTAAAAAAGTAGTTAAATCCCCCGCGAGGTTCAAAAGATATATATAATATTTTAAACAGTAAAAAGTCAAACCTTGAACAGAAATTTGAACAAAAATGATCTTCAATGATCAACATGATTTATACAAAATACAATTGGAAACATTTCAATGTATTGCCCTTTGATATTACCAAGAATTCCAAACTGAAGTGGTTTCAATACAGAATAATACATCGAATGTTAACCACGAATGAACCTCATTTCAAAATAAAGTAAACTATATCAACAAATGTATTGTTTGGTGTGAAAGAGTCGAAACAATAAAACATATATTCTGGACTTATATTATCAAATTATGGGAAAACCTTAACTCCTAGATATTTGAAAAGATAGAAATATAACATACTTTAAATATAGATTTGGTATTATTTTGCATTATAATAAAAACCGATTTCAATGGCCACACGAAACTTAATCATTCTGTTGACAAAATTCTATATTTATAGAAGCAAGTTAGTATTCAAACAAACCAATATGTTAGCGCTAAAATTTAAAAAAAAGTTATTAATAGAAAAATATATATTTTTTAAAAATGAAAGACTTAGTAGGACAGATAAATACTTGAACCCCTTGACTCCTTAATGTCATAACCTGGAAACAAAGATTAACAATAGACACCATTCGTTGTGTAAATGAAGAATATGTGATATCGATCTTAGAAGCCTTTGTCTTGAAATCATCTATGATGTATCAAACTATTTTAGCGGTTTTTATTTAATCTATTGTATATCTCTTCCCTATGTATTATATTATGCATACAATGTTTAGCAAGACATTTCGATTTAAAATGACAACCACTGAACAACACGCTCCTGACTTAGGAAAGGTGCATAAAAATGCAGCGGGTTCAATCATTTTAACAGGCGCCAACCTTCACCCTAACCTGAGACAGTAGTGTAACATTACAAAATAAAAAGACACTCTGTAGATTATCAATTGAAATGGCTTAACGCGATAAAAAAGACATTTAAACAAAAACATAACATACACTGAGCGAATAAGGTTGATCTATAACACAATATAAAGACCATTTTAAAACGAAGTTACCTATATAAAGCATTGTTAACTCTCTTTTCTTCTATGAGTTTAGAATTTTTTTTTTCTATATTTGAAGTCATACATTCAGATTTATTATGTCCAAAAAAAAGACCTAACCTTTTAACAATATCATTGCTCCAGCTTATATTTTCAAAAATATTAAGCGATTGCGTGATTTCATCATTAGATCAGAGAATTAATGCCCTATCGTCGGCTTACTGACTCATTGTAAGGCTTTATGTTTTTCCGTCCTGTCAGGGTTTTTTTTTAACAAGCTAAAAATTTCAGCTGCAAACACAAATTACATGGCACTTAAATGACACCCTTTAACGAACTCCTCTAAAAAATTGATATACATCCATAGCTTGAAATACATGCCTTAATATCTGCAAACAAAGTTTTGACCTATCCAAGCAAAGAATTTGCAATACCAAATTGATACATGAATTCCCACTCTATGCAATCTAAGGCTTTTGAAAAGTCTGGAAATAGTATTATCCATCTATTTTTATTAGTCGCGATAATATAGTCCCTTAAACTTTGTTCACACATAGTTCACCGTTTATTTATTTGTGACAATTTAAACTGTTTAACATAATCGACAATAAAATAACATAAACTAACATTTCAACAAATAATGCATTGTAATTAGAATTACAATTACGGTATAGATGACCTCATCTAATGTGACCGTTGAGGTAAAATATGTATGATCCTAAAGTGAATCAAACCCTGTTAACATGCATATTGGTATTGATTAAACTGTCTGATCACAGTGTCGCTGCTATTTTATTTAATAACAGAATGAAACTCCTCTCAATTTGGCCAGAAACAAAGAAGTTGCTGAAATTTTAATTTATAGTGGTGTCGATGTTAACAGCCGAGATAGCAATGTGAGTATGTACCATGGTGTAAGTTAATGATAGCTTAATGGGACAGTTAACATATCAAATCGTCGTCGACTGATATTACGGGCTTATTCTAAGATATAAGGTAACCATAAACGTTTCCCCAGTTTAAGCAGACCAAACGATTACCAATGTCATTTTTGAAACTTAAATATTTTAGTAGAAAACACGATTTTACCAATGTATCACGCATATTGAATGAGTGTATTGTTCTCTTAGTTTGATTATACTTCTTAGGTGGTAGCGTTGATACTGAAAAAAAAAATCAGTATTTCAATTTAACTATTGTGAGTTTTATTCAAAATTAACAAACAACAAGAGTGCGTCTGTCGACCCTCATCTATAAGAAATACAAAAAAATATAAAGATGAAAAAGAAGATGTGGTATGATTGTAAACAAGAGACCAAAATGACACACACATTAACAACTATAGGTCACCGTACGGCCTTCAACAATGAACAAAGCCCATACTGCATAGTCAGCTATAAAAGGCCCCGAAATGACAATTCAAACGAGAAAACTAACGGCCTTATTGATATAAAAAAAAATGAACGAAAAACAAATATGTGACACAGGTTTAGTCTAACAATATTTTTTTCTGAATAACAGTTCAAACTGGACTATAATATAATATTGTATAATATTGCTGATGGAATATGTATATCATTGTTCAATGTTTAAGTTCTTTTTGCCTGTACTGATTTGGGTGTGACTGTTCTGTGTTGGACTTAGCTTTATTTATTCGGGTTTAGTTTTCTGTAATTAGTTAACACTTCAGTTTCATTATATATATCTGTTTCATATTCATTTGATAAAATTTACTGTTTGCAATAGCATGTATTGTTCTATATAATAAGAATTTTCTGATCCCGGGCATAAAAACGATGCCGTATTTGGCACAACCTTTTCAACTTTTGATCTTCAGTGCTGTACAACTTTGTACTTTTTTCACTTTCGATCTTTTATATCTGGGCGTCAATGGTGAGTCTTGTGTGGACGAGGCACGTTTTTGGCGTATTGAATTTTAAACCTGATGCTTTTTTTATCTATTAATCATGTTTTTCTTTGTCTAATATGTTCTCCTATTTATTTGTATTGTAGTCCTGTAATATTATGTTGTCATTTCAATGTTATATTTAACTTTGCCATTAAAGTGCGAGGTTTGGCAGGCCACAAAACCAGGTATAACCCACCATTTTTATTCCCCTTTAAAAAAGTCCTGTACCAAGTCAGGAAGATGGCCATTGTTATATTATTGTTCGTTTCTGTGTGTGTTGCATTTTAATGTTGTGTCGTTTGTTTTTTTCTTATTTTTGAGATATACAGATAAGACGTGGCACGGTACTTGTCTATCCCAAATTCATGTATTTGGTTTTGATGTTATATTTGTTATTCTCGTGGTATTTTGTCTGATGCTTGGTCCGTTTCTGTGTGTGTTGCGTTTCGGTGTTGTGTCGTTGTTCTTCTCTTATATTTAATGCGATTCCCTCGGTTTCAGCTTGTTGCCCCGATTTTGTTTTTTGTCCATGGATTTATGAGTTTTGAACAGCGGTATACTACTGTTGTCTTTATTTACCACATTCCAATCAAAAAAAGGTTTGGAAATATCGGTTGGTAATTACCTTGGTATCTGGATTGAACGCCATGGTAGCCGGACGAAGTCCCCGTGGAGACTGGTGTACACTCGCTTTTATACATCTGTCCGCCCTACTAAGTCTTGTGCTCCTATAATGATTGTAGGCAAATTATTTAATGCTGATTGGATGCTAATCTCAGGTCATTCGGTCACTGACGTAAAAAAACTTGCTGATGAAGTGTAATTAACATAACTGATAATCAACGGTATCTTTTCATTTTTGTTATTATTAGTCCGACTCGTTTCTCAAAAAGACAAAATAAAAAGTTAATCAATAAAAAGTCGCGTGAATAGTATAAAACATTTTGCGAGCGTGGTAGTTGGCATTGTTAGTATTGAAAAAACACATCATTAGTGCAATGAATTTTCGGTTGGCGTGGATGGGAGGAAAAGGGCATAACGTGAAACAGTAAATTATTATTCTTTATATCAGCAGTTTTCCTTGTCATTTTTCCATCAGCACTTCGCTTAACACTTGACAGATGAAATGTTTACTATTATCATTCAAACTACAGGTGCTCTACTGATGGTAGCTGTTTTTATGACCATTATTTCTCATAATGCACACGTCTTCTTCATGATGTACTGCTCGTCTACAATGCTATTCAGATACTTAAGTAGTTTGGCCTTCCAACTGTTTTGTACAAAATCTAAACCTGGTACAACATGTATGTTGATATCACCGTAGTCCAATGGAAAGTTACAGTAAACATCTTAAACATCTAACTAGTTTGTGATGTCAATTTTTTAATCAAAATATCTAACTTTACCATTGTCTATCTGAACCAAGTTAGGAATATGACAGTTGTTTTCCATTCGTTTGATGGGTTTGATCTTTTCCTTTTGAACTTTCCGTGGAGTTTTTTTTGTTATTTTACTCTTTTCCATGATTTTACATACATCTACTAGTAGGTTTTTAATGAATCTGACACTTTTGGTCGCTGTATTCAACCGATTTAAAACTACAAGCTCATTGTGTTTATGATTATATAGTTCTTACACTGAGTTTTCCGTTTATTTATTCATGACAATTTAAAACGGTTAAAAATAATCAACAAATGTTTGCTATTTACTAATAACTAATCAATTTCCTTTAGTCTAGAATTTAACTGTATTGTAGGACCTTTTGTCTGATTTTAAAAATATACCTTAAATATTCGAATGAACTCTCGCCGCGATATAGCCCTTTTGTACTAATTCGGTGTAAAGCATACATCAATTAATCAATCAATCTACTAAGAACAACATATTGGTACTGAATAGATTGTCTGATAAGGTATTTATTTTCTAACAGAATAAAACTCCTCTTCATTTGGTTAGAAACAAAGAAGTTGCTCAAATTTTAATTCAACATGGAGCCGACATTCACAGTAGAGATAGATATGTGAGTAAATATTACATAGTCATCAATTATCAGTCTAAAAGATAACTTAATAGGACAGGGAACACAATATACACCTTTTGATATATATATAATGATGCTTAGTCTTAAGACAATAACGTCCTCAAAAACATTTTCACTGATTTTAACAGTAGAGATACAAATGACAGTATGTACTACGTAGTAAGGAATGCTAAGTCTAAAAGATAACTTCATGTGACATGGAACACACCTAAAACTCCTTGATATATACTATGGTGCTCGTCTAAAGATAATAACGAACCCCAAAACATGTAATAGGGTGTCAATAGTAGAGGTAGAAAGATGAGTTTGAATTACTTATTTAGTAATGATCTGTCTGAATTAATGATACCTTCATGGCACAGGGAACATATCAAATCCTCGTCGATTGATATTATGTTGCTTAGTCTGAAAGATAAGGTAACTATAAACGTTTCCCTAATATACGCAGACCATACGATTACAATTGTTATTTTTTAAACTTAAAATAAGTTTATACATGTAGATGACATGAATCTATCGATGAATTAAGTATATCATATAATTCATTGTAATTGTTCTTTCCACCAATACATGTATGTGTCTGAATCTTTTGTATTTTCCTAGTAACTTTTGTATCTTACACGTATAAAGCAGAACTATCAGTTTGATTGTACATCTTTTGTTGTAGCGTTGATATTGAAAAAATAAACAATAAATTCAATTCGACTACGCCTTGTATTATTCAAAATCAAAATCTTACAACAGTCCCTTTGTCATTCCTAGTCTATAAGAAATACAAGAACGAACATTTGAAGCTTTATACATATTACCAATCTTTCTCAAATTGCTCGTTCATAAATTTAGCAATGACATAGAAACAAAGATTTTAACTCATGACCCGACAACTATCAAATATTGTTAACCGTCAAATTGGTACTGATTGATTTCATTTAATGCAGTTTGTTTGCTTGTTATATTTTATAATAGAAACAAACTCCGCTCCATGTGTCCCAGGACATAGACATTGCTGAAATATTTATTCAGAATAAAGCCGATGTTAACAGTAGAGATAGCAATGTGAGTATGTATTAGTTTATAAGTTATAGTTGGTTTAAATCAAAGCCTAATGGCTAAGGGAAAATTTAAATAATCATCAATTTATATGTTGGTGCCTAGTCTTAAAATTTGAGGTAAACATAGCATGCTGTTCGGTGTGATCCAAGGCTCCGTGTTGAAGGCCGTACCTTGACCAATAATGGTTTACTTTGATAAATTGTTATTTGAATGGGAGTTGTCTCATTGGCACTCATACCACATCTTCCTATATCTATCAATCTTTCACTTACATACACAGACCAGACCATCTCGAATCTCCTTTTTAATACTTAAATTTGTTACTGGAGAACATTATTTTAGCCATATATCACGTATATCTAATGCGTGTAAAGTTCAACAATGTGTGTCTCAATCCTTTGGTTATTCCCAATTACGCATTGTAACTTACACCTTTTCAATTTGAGCAGAAATTATATTATTACTATACATCTGTTGCTACCACGTTGATATTGAAACATCACTATTTCAATTTCAAAAATGTTTGCATTACTTGAAAAGGGACCTTCTGTCATTCATTGTCCTTCAATATATTTACTGGCCCCATATATACCATATTACCGTAAATTCCATATGGGGTGAGAGCGAAGCTCGAATCCCCATATTGAATATACTGACCCCATATATACCGTATTATGTCACTAGCACACTATGTAACGAATTTATCCTACGACTATCTTAACGTGTACAATTTAGACTTGTGATCTATCAAAATGAGCAAGCCGGTCTTTAAGAAACTACTTCCATTGATCCTACAAGAATAGCCAACGATAACAACTTGTTAGGTTTAAATGTGTTTAATGAATTTATTTCAATCTTAATCATCAATTTCTTCGTCTGTTGAAATCTTCAAAGATTTTTTCTCAGTTCCGTTTTTTTTTTATAAAGGGACGTAACACCACTAACCGTGTATGAAATAAGCCCCGCATCCCTTCTACCTCTTATGGTATATAAAGGGACGTAGCTCCACTACTAACCGTGTATGAAATAAGCCCCGCCTACCTACTAACCTAATATCAAATATACACGGTCTTCACGCGGACGCTTTTAACCAATCACATTCCTAGAAATGTATAGGAGGTAAGATAATAATTCATACGCTCCTATACTATTCTTATATTAATTCATATGCTTTTTAGAATTTCTGTTTTCATCAAATTTGAAAGTTAACTAGTTTCATCTGAAAAGGGACAATACATATACTTGGCGTTGACAACAAGGCCACATTGCAAGCGAAAAGTTTTATATTCCCACGGGCCTTTTAACTGATTGCAAAAAGTGTAAACACAATATTTGTCCATCTCTTTTCCATTGAACGGCATAACACATTTCATTTTATCTGTTGTCTGACTTTTCTTATTCCGTTTGCTTCATTTCCATTTTAACTTTATTGATATTATCTTAATTCTGTGATTTTTTCTATGTGTTTGCTTTGTTCCGGTCTTTCATTTTCGCCACGTTGTCTTCCTTGCTGTTTTATATGTGTTGACTTTCTCTCTCTCTGATTTTGATTTTGATTTGTTTATGTACTTCTATTTTTTTACATTATATCCTTGTTTGCATGTTTATTTTTCCTTAATTCAAATGACGTCATTTTATGTTGAATCTTTAGTTTTATTGGAGCCACCAGTTTTACCTATTTTCAAAGCAGATTCTGACAACATCTGTCCACCAACCAATTGCTTTTCGATGATGTTTCGCAATTCAAATGTGAACATAGATTTATAAGTTTTTTGTTATTGTTCCTCATGAATTGGCGCTTGTAAAACGTATCACTTTACACATTGTTGATTATTTTTTTTCACTCAATATAATTATACAAGTACGTAAAATGAAAAAAGCAACTTGATTCAATCCTGATCGAACCCTACATTCCTGTTATGACTCAATTATGCGTCAGATAGAGGAGCGAAACCAACAATTAAACAAAACGAATATTGATTAAGGAGATGTGGTATGATTGCAAATTGGTCAATTTTCCTCAATAGACCAAATTACGCAGATGTATGCAACTATAAGTTACCATACAGCATTCAACAATGAGGAAAACTCAAACCTTATTTGAAGCTATAAGAGAACAGACATGACACAATGTAAAACAATTCAAACGATTAAACAAGCGGCCTGATTTATTTACAAGTTTCAATGTACGTAATATACCCAACGGTTAAGATTTATTCCAAATATGATATTTACAGTTAATGATATAGATAAACTCATTATAGATAGCAGGATTGAAATTTGATAATAACGCCAGACGCGCGTTTCGTCTACAAAAAACTTATCAGTGACGCTCGATGCAAACAATATTGAAAAGGCCAAATAAAGTACAAAGTTGAAGATCATTGAGGACCAAACGTTCCTAAAAGTAGTCCACATAAACGTATTTCACTGTTGATAACACCTCATCTACAATATAAAATCACATTATAATATTTAAATCTGGAAGGTTTATGACTCTGTTTTTATATACTCATTGCAAACTATGTTTTTTGGGGGTTTTTCCAGTTATATATATTTATTGAAATCTTTACATTTGTTAGTTTAAAAAATCGATTACCGGTACCTTATCCCGGCCTCGTTAACATTAGTAATGACATTTATACCTACAGGAGTTAGTGGTTGTTAGTAATATTTATTAAATATCTATATAATATACCGGTATAAACACATGTAAGTTAAATGCTAACACATAAGATGGTTCAACATACACTGTGTCTAAACCACACCGGCAAAATTTGTTCGGACTCGATGGTATCTAACATCCGGCACAATGACGGAACATTAATAGACAGAAGAAAGCTAGGTTTCTCCTTATTTTCCTATTTTTTTATGATATCGAAGAATATATATACATATACAACTATTTTCTATTGTGATATGCAATATTGTCTACAACCGTTCTATATTAACGGAGAAATAAGTAAAAATGCACGTCAAAATGACGAATTGAGTGAACCTTGCCTCGAAATTGTTTAATTTCTCGTTAAATTGTTCACATTGTACGGAAAGAAAGGTACGGGAAGATAGATACTGACACGGAGATTGCAAAACTTGTTTTTATGAACATCTCAATACTTATATTTCTGAGTATGGAACGAAAGAAATGGGTCATGTCAAAATGGAACTGGCCGGTTTCGTCAATGTTTACCACCCGGTTTGGTCATAGATTTCACAATACATAACCCGGTTTGGTCAAATAAAAAAAATCATAATCGCATTGCATTATTATTGATAATTTAACTTCAGTGTTAAAAAGAAGTTTTGTGACCGGTCGTTGGGAAACAAGTTCTTTCACAGGACAACGGCTTAGTATTTACTAGTATATGATTAATCTCAGATTAAAATAAATAATAACGGCAAACACTAGAATTCCTACTCTTATAGAACACAAATAATTTTTATTTTACTTTGCATTCAAACATTTTTAACAGCAGAATAGATAGAATTGAAGGTTATAACGCAAATTGAGGTTAAAGCTCTCAAATATGCGTTTTCTATATGAATTATGGAAAATATGTTTAAACGTGAAATTAGAGTTAAACTTTGCGGTCTTAAAAAATCGAAACACACAATTGATATGTGATTTTCTCGTACAATAGGATGGACACCTTTATAAGTAATCTAATCATTCTATGTATGGAATCTTTTCTATGATCGTTAAAAATAAATCTTCTTAAGGATAAACGTTGATGATAAGACAAATGTATATATGCATGCATAATCGACATGGGAAATGAATGTTTATAGGAAGAAAAGGATTACAACTACCATGCATCAAAGGTGGGGTCGGGGGGGTGGGGGGTGCAATCTATACGTCTTCTAGATTCGCCACTTATCTTATGAAGTATATACCGAATTAAAATATTGTAAGAAATAAGAAAACAGGGACACCCGCGAAATCGGATTATGTGAGTTTGATTATGTTTATTATAAACATTCTCATTGATATTTTTAAACAAGCGACGACACTAAGTGATTCGAATTCATAGCGTTTTGAACTATTTGTATAAAGCTGCATATGTCAAAAGTTAGAAGGTTTGACTGTAACATATACAAGTATGGAACACAGATCTAACGATTTTTTTCCCAATTTGCCATGTCCATTGCCCTTGCCCTTGACCTCATTTCTATATCATTTTTCCTTTGGCCACAGACTTTCATCATAAATTGAATTTCGACCATTTAAGCATTTGTGACATGTCAGTGCGTACATGTAAATATAAATAATATGTCTTATTTTTTTTATTGAAAAAAAACCGCCAGTGAAGTTGTTTGCTATGTCCGATCCGATTCGAGAAATTTGAAAATTTTCAGTTGTTACACATTTTTTTTTTAAATTCAAGAACGGTGTAATTTTGTTTGGAATTCTTGATTGTTTTTGGCTCACTTGACCCAACAGGAAAAGTTTTTTTTTCATCACTTGACACCGGTCGACCGTCGTTCATTATCTTTCAATACAATTTTTTACATACATGTTCACATCTAAAATTACTAGGCTGCATTTAACAACCTTAATTGAAATCATGTCTTTTTTTAATTATAATTAGGGTATCTAGTTTTAAAAAGTTTACTGTGACACCGCTTGTCAACCACGATGGCCTTCGTGGCTAAGAAATAAACAAAGGGGGGCATGCAAGTGCATGATGTCAATTATTTAAAAAAACAGCCGTAGACATAGACAATTTGAAAGGGCCAGATGATTATCTTCAAAATATTGAGCTCTAACATTTGTCCAATTACTATAAAATTCTCACATTTGTTCTTAAAGGAGTTATTGCACTGCCCATAAATGACGAATTTGAAGTTCTTTTTGTCAATTTCTATCTATTATTTTCAAACATATATATATAAGTCATATAGCAAAAATGACGTAGGAAGTCGAGAAGATATACAAATAAATCGACTTGGCCGATATCCTAATAAAACTTATTGACCTTTAATTAAGAGTTTTTTTTCATTTCATTGCGTTTTAACACGCCCGTCACAATTTTGACAGGACGTATTATTGTATAAATCCGTCCGTCCGTCTGTCCTTCCTTCCATCCGTCCGTTCCTCCATCTATCAGTCATTCTGTCCGTCCGTCCGTCTGTCTATCCGTCTATCCTTCTGTCCAGCGTAAACATGTTGCACCGTAACTTGAGAACAGCTTATTTAGTTTTCATGAAACTTAACAAAGTTATTTCTTCAAATGGTCAAACGATCTGTAAACTTTTTAGTGAAAATCAAATTAAATCTTTTTTAAGTGACAGAACTTTGTAAGTAAAACAGGAGTGAATTTTTTTTTAACATGTCGCGCCATATCTCAAAACGATTTATCATTATTGCATCAAACTTTACACACTACTTAGTTATATAAATCTTAACTTCTGCATACTTTTTGGTGATGTTTTAAATTTTGTTTATTAAGCGTTATTTAAGTTTTCTTTGTAAAAAAAAAGGGGGGGTCACATACTGCGATGTATCTCAAAACCTATATAAAATATCATAATGTTAATGTTAAAAAAATAATTAGATATCAGTGTTTGCTATTGAGTATTTATATTCAGTTTAAAATTAGTTTGAAGATCAGTGAAATAACGGATACGACTTTCATAAGGAAAATGTGTAGTACTATAATTACCTATGTGAATAAATGTAAACACACTAAGTTTACTTTATAATAAATATATATTTTAATTCTTTCGAAAGAAAATGTTCAGATTCGTGTTAACGTTGCTTTTCATAAATTGTTGGTTTTAAAAAAATATAAAAAACCATATTATATATATAGACGAAACCGGGTGTTGTGTAGTAAACAACAATGACGAAACCGGTGTATTTTAATTTGACATGACCCATTTCTTTCGTTTCATACACAGAAATACAAGTATTGAGATGCTCATAATGACTAGTTTTGCAATATTTGTGTCAGTATCTATCTTCCCGTACCTTTCTTTCCGTACAATATGAACAATTTAACGAGAAATTAAACAATTTCGAGGCAAGGTTCACTCAATTCGTCATTTTGACATGCATTTTTACTTATTTCTTCGTTAATATAGAACGGTTGTAGAAAATATTGCATATCACAATAGAAAATAGTTGTATATATATATTTATTCTTCGATATCATTAAAAAAATAAGAAAATAAGGAGAAACCTATCTTTCTTCTATCTATTTATGTTCCGTCATTGTGCCGGATGTTAAATACCATTGAGTCCGATCAAATTTTGCCGGTGTGGTCTAGACACGTAGACATATATGTCTAATATAACAAACAAAAACAAAACTATTTTTCAAAAATGAGCTTTTTAGTTTCGGATTTTTTGGAATCAACGAAGATGATAAGTCAAGAGTAATTTCATTTCTTTTTTTCTTTTTCTTCTCTCTTCCCTCTTTTGTGTTAATGCAATGAATGTTCAAATGATTTTATCAAACTTTAACCCATCCTCCCTCCCAATAAAAAAATTGAAAAAAATAGTAAAGTAAAATAACTAAGACAAACTTTAAAACACACTGAAAGTAATAAAAAAGAAGACAAAAAGGAAAGGGTAAACATTTATGAATAGATAAATAAATATCAGGAAATACCAATGTAAAGAGGTAAAAAGAAAAAAAAGAAATGAGAACCACTTGCATTCACTTTCAGTTTATTTCAGTCTCTCATACACACATACAACTCTTAGTTACATACACACATGCATTACTTACTTATGTACATTATTATTGTTTATAATTATATGCATCAAAATATAAACAAAAATTAATTTAAAAACACAGATTAATATCACACTCTATAGTGGAAATATATATTGTAATGGGGTCCAAAATTTTTCATATACATCATATACATCAACATTAATTTTTTTCTTTGCAACATAATATCCACATGACTGATATTGTTTTATTCTATTTTTAAAACCAAAAATATTAGGAGTAAGTTGCTTAAACTTACATTTGTATATATATTTTTTTGCTACTATAAATAACAGATTTATGAATAAGCTTTCTGAATAGAAACCAAGGAATATCTGCTTTTTACTGATGGCAAAATCCCTGCTAAACAATCTTATTTGCTGAAAAAAATGAGGACCAAAATTGAGACGTTATTGGACAATCATAGAAAAAATGTACAAAAGTTTCGTCATCAAGATTACAAAAAGTACATAAACTAGAATCTTTCTTCTTTATTCTATACAAAGAGTTTGTAGGAATTATTTGGTGCAGTATTTTGTATTGAAAACTTTTTCAGTAGATATATTTGCAAGACTTCCTTAGTAGCATACAATTATTTTGCCAAATTTCAATTTCTGAGTCTATCAGTTGCTCCCATTTCAGATTTTTTTTTAAGGGATTGTTGAAATATATGATCAATTAGACTCTTATACACAAATTTTGGTTTCTCATTATTAATAATCTGATTACAAAAAGGGTCAGAGATGTTGCCGTTTTTTAATCACAGTATTCTTTTATGTCGTCTTTAGTATATTTTGGAATATTGGAGATTAGACTGTAATATTCGAAAAATTATTTGTTAGAATCTTTTGTCTAATTTCTTGAGATGTAAAGAAATCTTTGTTTTAACCATTTACAAGGTCTTCTACATACTGTACACCAAAGTCCTTCCATTGCATATAAATAGTGTAATCTGAAATAGGCACAACATTTAAAATATCTAGCGATGATTTATCATGTGTACAAGCCTTAGTATTAGGCTTTGCAGTATGATAGCAAAAAAAAAAGTTTTCCAAAAAGCATCTTTAACATAGCCGTGAATTTCTAGCAGTTTTTCTTTTTGTAACGAAAAGACTCTGTCACCACAAAATTTGGTTAATTCAGACTGTAATAATGTCTACCATAATCCCTCTAAATTCAAAAGAAGTCTTCTAACCCAGCTTATTTTTAGATATGTACTAAAAGATGACAAATGTACCATGTTCAAACCTCACTGCATAAAATCTCCAATTAGTGTATTGCGTTTCATACGTTCTAATTTCCCATTCCAAATAAAGTAATGAAAGAGTGTCTTGATTTTCTTTGTGAAATTTATATCTAACATAGCTTGTAAATCTAATGAAAAATTTATTTCTAAAAGTTTGAAATTTGACTTAAATGACACTGGTGATAATGTATAAAACACATTAGATTGGTTTCACAGTATTGGCGTAATCTATGAAGAGTATTTAAAAATTCATTTAAAAAATGAAAAAAAAAACACAACCAAAAATGTATCAACGATTATCTTACTTCAAGTAATTTTTTTATGGAATTTAATAGTTAATATAAGCAAAGCAGAGTTTAACTGCAGTGGATGCAGAGATCATATATAGGCAACCGTACAGCCTTCAACACTCCGTATAGTCAGCTACAAAAGACCACCATGCACTATGTGAAAAAAAACGAAAAAACTAACGGACTATTTTACAAAAAAACAAATATGACACATATGTATACAACGACAACAATTAAACTTCATGCTCCTGACTTGGGGCAGGTACATAAAGAAAGTGCACGTGGCGGAGTTTAACATGTATGTGAGCGAACATCGGACTGTAACAGTTATGTAACAGCACAACACGAGAAAAAAATGTAAACTAGACAAAGTGATGCCCCGCACTCCACTCATTTAACCCCAAAAAGGACAATGTTCAATTTTTCTCCCAAAAGAGGAAAAATAATAAAAAGAAAAAACCCTGACCACATGCGCAGCTTCAATACATGTACAAACAGCTAGCAGAGTGATAAACTCCTAGCATTCAAACTGTAGGAGGAGTTATCTGGAAACGCCCTACTTATGCAAGTAAATTTCCCAAAAATGACAAAGTTCAACTTTCTCCCAAAAGACCACATATTCATAAAAATTAAACCCTGACCACAGGCAGAACACCTTCAATATATGTACAAACAGATAGTAAAGAGAAAACTTCCTAGGATTCAAACTGTTGGAGGAGTTATGCGGAATAAATATATACCCAAAATGGGACGGAAAGACGGACGGACGGACAGAGGTTAAACACTATGCCCCCAACTTTCAGTTGCTGTAAAGTTGCGATGGCTTAAAAAACAGTTAAATTAGCTGACTCAATAGATCGGTATGACTGGGTAATTTAAATCCATCGGGGGTGATCTCGGGTTCCCCAGAAAGATAAGGAGATTCTGCTCAACGTGTGGCACCCGTCGTTTTATTCGCGAAATTACAAACCGAGTGATTTGGTTTTATTTGGAAGTTCACATTCGAGTGAAAGATAGAGGTATTATGGTTACGACAACTGTAACATGTTCGTCGTCCCATGTGAAGCAGATATTCTATAAAGTTTATTTTTCAATTAGTGCGAGATAGATCACAGAATTCAATTGATTAAAAATAAAAGATTGATATTCGTATATATGTTCAAATGATCATAAACGCTAAAAAAAAATCGGAGAATTCTTATTTTATAGTATTGATGCTTTTTCGCTAAGTCAGAGCCCCCCTCCCCTGACTTTCCTGTGATTAAAGTGTGAGTTGATTTGAAGTGTCTCATTTGTTAACAAAAAAATATTAGTCTTTTGATTTGTGTCTGCGACATCAATGTAGCGGCAGTGAGATACAATAACGTCGTCGAAAGTGGCGTCATTTCGGGACCCTTTATAACTTACTATAGGGTATGGGTTTTGCTCATTGTTGAAAACCATAGTTTTGTTTTAGTTAAATAAAACCGAATTAAACTGTTTTGACATGATAAATTTATTACCTCCATGAAGTGTTTTAAAACTTGTATAGGAGTTTTTCCTCAATATCAAGAAAAAGCATCTACAGAAAAAAAAATCAAATCTTTTGACCGATGAATGTACAGCCGATCAACATTACGCTTTTACACTGAAAGCAGCAATATCAGGCGAGACACAGCGTTCCGTGGACTATTTAAAAAAATATTATAATACTGCTTCTATTTGAGAACTTCGGATCAAATAACAGAACCAAGTGGTTTGGGGATATCCCAATTATATCCGAAATACTGTAAAAATTATAGGATTTTATTATTTTATTATTGTCTGCCGTTCCCCTTTTTCATACCAAATAACTTTGAACAACCACTCGAACTTTAATTTGAACTTTAAATTTGGCGATACCCATCCAAAGCATATTAAACAAAAGTGTGTGACTCAAACTCGAAGTCCAACTCGAAACTTAATGCTAATTAGAACTTCAATTCTAAGCATGACTTGAATTCGAAAACTAATTCAAAGTTTAACTCAAACAGTAACCCGAACTTTAATTTGAACACTTATTAGATGGATGGCCACATGCATTCAAGGCACATACAACATGGATATCTATCTAAAAATAGAACAGGTTTTTCCGAATTGGTCAAGTGGTTTTACCTCATCAGGTAATGGGGTAACCACATCAAAGAATGACAGGACCACATCAAAGAATGACAAGACCACATCAAATAATGAAACAAACACATCAATTTGTGTAAAATCGTCAAATTTTGCAACATCATTAAGTAATGTTAAAACCATATAAAGAATAGACAAATCATCTTTACGAAATAACAAAACCACATCATGTAATGAAACAACTACATTACGTTGAAATATGTTAAATGTCCTTCGAAGTTAACCAAAGCTACATTAGAGTAAGGAATATTGAGAAATGTGTATTACCATACAAATATATCATGCTTACAAGGGGTATTTGCCCACAATACAGGGTGGAGAGGTACAAATTTCCAGAACCGTTAGTTCATACTTATTCTTTGTTGTGTTACTTATTATGAACTGTTGCAAAATAACAAATATAAAGCTTGGTTGCTGATCTTTGTAATTGATGCAAGAAAATTCATCGGCAAAATATTACTCAAGTGTCGTCTTCAACCATTGTTTGCGTAAATTGGACTTTGATTAAACTCCATATAAGGAATTGTATACAGTTTGTCCACTTGTGAGTTGATGTAGGTCATATCTTGTATTCTCCGGAAACTGATAAGAAGTACAAATTATAATACAAAAATATGTTGACGCCATATTATTGATAATAAATATGTGACGTAAGAGCAAATCAAGAAGAATCATGCTTATAGAAAAGTCAATAAAAAATTTTAAAACAACGAAACAGTACTCGTTACATAGCTGAACGCTTTTTTTTATTTGACAATCTTAATGTATTTCTTATACTGGGGGACGTTCCGTCCCCGGGGGTATCACCAGTTCAGTAGTTAACACTTCGGTGTTGACATGAATATCATTAAATTATGGTCATTTTTATAAATTTCCTGTTTACAAAACTTTGAATTTATCGGAAAACTAAGGATTTTCTTATCCCAGGCATAGATTACCTTAGCAGTATTTGGCACAACTTTTCGGAATTTTAGATCTTCAATGCTCTTCAACTTTGTACTTGTTTGGCTTTATAAATATTTTGATATGAGCGTCACTGATGAGTCTTATGAAGACGAAACGCGCGTCTGGCGTACTAAATTATAATCCTGGTACCTTGGATAACTAATTATATTTGCACTGCAGATGGTTCAAACTCTTTCAACAACATAATTGGAAATATGTAAACCCTCTCAAGGATGTACTTACCAGGTGAAATTTTAAAATCTAGAATTCAAAATTGATACTATAAGTCAGAAGAGCATAAGTTAAGGAACAACATTAGCTAAAAATATTAATAGGTTATAGGGTTTCTTTTCGGGATAAATAAAAAAGAAAACAAAATGGCGGTAATTTTTACCCTATATTTGTATTGGTAGTATTTTGGTCTCAAATTTAAAGAAAAGTCATCTAGAATCTGCTTAAATTTTTGTTAATGACCTTTTGTGATGTATTGAAGTCTTATATCAAAAGAAAAATGGGTGATATGGGGCAAAATAATATACCCTGTATCGAAGAAAAAAGTCAAATTTTTAAGCAGATCGATCATTTCACCAAAATTTCTGAAACTCAGCTAAGTACAGCCTTAATTCATTTTACTATTGTAGTGTTTTTACTTCATTTTGACCTTTAACCTTAGATGTTAAGATACCAATTGTTTCCATGCAGCAGGTTTTTAACATAAGTTGATGAAAAACTAATGCATAATCAATATTTGCCAAACCTGATAATCATGTAAAACCCACGTCTTATGAAATATATGGACGAAAAACATGTGATTTGACAAATCAATCTGTTGATGTTGCAAACACCATTGTAAAAACGGAAGACAGTGTTTGTATATAACATGAACACATCTAACTAGTGACGATTGCTCTTTCAATCAAAATAATCAAGATACAAAAAGGAAGCAAAACGTGGAAGACATATTTACGCTAGCAGTATATATGATTTTATTATAGGGAATTAAACCGTTGGACTGTGTGGAAGAAAACTACAAAAAAAATCATTGGTTCATGGACAAAAAAAAGGTAATTCAACGTTAATGATAAAGTCAATAATTGGTATTTTTTAGTAAGTTTGTTAATTATCAGCAGTTTTTAATTTTCTGTTTAACTTTGCAGAACTATAACACATCTGATATCATGGAATTATCCAAATATATTTTGTTCTTTGTTTTAATGCAAACTTAACAAAAGCCGATACAGATTAGATGTTATCTAACCAACATTCAGATTTATACCAACATTCAGATTTATACCAACATACTTAAAACTTTACAAAATATTTCCTCTTTATGGAAAACCTTGCGTGAAATACCAAAGGGAGAATCGAAATGTATAGGTCGAGAAAAAAACGACCAAATCAGCCAGGTGGTTTAAGATACCAAAGTGATAGGACAGACTGACAAATTCTGGGGAAGATTCCAAAGGAAGAATCAAAACGTATAGTTCAAGGACAGACCAACAAAATCATGAAGAAAAGAAAAACTAAAGATATGAATTTAACTTAATACAGCGAGTATTATAGAAGTTTAAGCATATTCTGTATCACATTTGGAACTCGTCGTCAGGTCCGGTGTTTAATGTCATTATTGGATGTCACATTTGAGGTAAAGGTATTGATTTTGTTGACTTTTATAACGGACGTTTCCTCATTTCTTTTACTTGATAGTTCTTTGTTTTTAATTATTCATAATGAAACATTCTCTTTCTTTAAATGATCAAGGATGTTCCAAGGCTCTGTGTTGAAGATCGTATTTTGACCTATATTTTTTAACAATGTGACTAAAACTGGGGATAATCTCATGTGCTCCGGAGGAGTAGGCAGTGCCTCGCAACATGTCACACCCGTATTGGCATTATAGTCTATTAGTCTGTAATAAGGTTAAACTGATAAGTTTAATAAATATTTAACAACATCGTATTCCCCAAGATTTTTGAGAATACAACAAAAATGGGTATTTAGTACTTCTTAATTAATTACGTCTTCACATATGTGTGAGTCGAGCGTGGACAAATGCATGTCTAGTGTACTAAAGCAGAAGTCTGATATATTTAAAGAAGTTGTACTAGTTTACTCCTGATGATATTTATCATTTTAAGTCTGACTGAAGATATTATTTTTTCGATTGGGAGTTATGCTTTTTTAGGGTGATTCGGCTTTACATCAAGCAGCGAACCGAGGAGACTATCGTGCTGTGAAAACTTTGATTAGTTTAGGTGCCAATGTGTTGGCTCGAAATATTGAGGTAAGCCGTTTTTGACTTTCGTTAAAATATAACATACTATTTAAGATTTGATCTCAGTGTTTCTCCTGCTGCGCAAATATGTATATTTATATGCGTGTGTGGATGTTTTTAGCTTTAGGTTGGATTGTTTAAGTTGGCACCTACTGTAAGACAAACAGCCATCTGTTCGGAAATCAATCACTACCATTAATTGTCATGAAGTTAAAATGACGACGATTACTTTGCTTAGTCATTTGAATGTTGGCATTTTCGGCTTTATTGTCAATTCATATATCATTGTATATAAACTATTGTTTTTTAATATAACCATCTGGGTGCCATCTCTAATCCGTTATGTGTCAGCTTCGTACGGTAAATATACAGGCAACTAAATTACCGATATTTAAATACAATCGTAAGCTTTACCAAATAGAAATCAAACTAACAAACACAATACTGAGAGAATCGCACGAACTACTTAAGGAACGAAACCGGTAGCGTCAACAGTTTGTGTGTTTGCAACATCGATCGAACCGTTTCCATTGCAACACAAATGTATTGCTACCATACTGTTGTGTAGCCTGTAGTGTAAATACAATATGTATCAATACAAATATCATTTTATTACAGGGCATGATACCTTATGATTTGGCAGTAAGAGAAAAAATCAGCTTAAATCAGCAGAATGAGAAATTCAGTAGTTTCAGAGACACAGTACATTATCTAAAGGTATATGATATATTTCGTTCCGAAATTATACTTTCGTGTTTATAGAATCGCTTAAAATCTAAATATGTTCAATTGGATATATATTTCATACTAATTTATGCACAGCAGATACTGGTAGATATGAGATCTAGAATTGTTGTAAACAATCATTGCCTACATATGTATGAATGTCGATAATAAGTTTCCATGTTTACTGATTGTTTATACAAGTACCGCGCCATTTAGGTATCGCATACTACTGTCAACTTACTATTTTTTAAATGACTTCATATGCTAAGGTCGTGTAAATGCGAGTTTTACCATTCAAATATTGAAGAAAAATGAGTTTCGATATTAGACACTTTGAACATCAGATGATTATATAATACTTGTAAGTCAACTTACAAAATATCGATCTTTTGATCATGACATTAACAGAAGGAACCTTTTCCTCGAGTATATAAACACAAGGCAAAAACTCCTTTGTTGATGCAAGAGTTCAACGACCTGATGTAATCATTATTCGCCTTCTCTTTGCGTTTGACTTAGCTGAACAATATTAATGAAATAAAATATAACAACTATGATTTATCCTGTAGTATACTAACAAGGAATATACGACTTTATACATATACTGCTACAGGATATATTCTTTTGCTAACATCCCTTAGCATATATATGAGCAAACGGGACTAGCATAAATCAATGTGATGTCAAATGTTGGAATGTCGTATTTCATATCAATATTGTGCGAATATCATAGGTCTTGTAAAAAACTAAATGTTCCACTACATAGATGACATACTTTACGTGTTGATTAGTTCTTAGTTTAATATGTTGTGTCATGTGTACTTTCATTTGTCTGTTTGTATTTTTCATTTGTCTGTTTGTATTTTTCATTTGTAGCCATTGCGTTGTCAGTTAATTTTTTATCTATGAGTCTGACTCTCCCTCTGGTATCTTTAGCCCCTCTTTTACTGAAAGTTAAGAGACTATTTTTTTACGACATGCATGTATATTCCAATGAAAAAAAAACATAATAAAATAATTCTCCCTCATATCTTTACTAACATCGGGTCGGTTGATAAAAAGACTTAAAGACTAAAGATTGAATTGATTTCATTTTTTTTCAAATTGAGTAATTTCCGTTCATGATTAGCAACATTCCAGCAACATCTGCATCTGGAGTTTACATTTCACAGTTGACAATGATATGTCAGTGCTTACATTTTCTTTCAGTTCCTTGATAAAAGAGGGACGAAAGATACCAAAGGGACAGTAAAACTCATAAATTTAAAATATACTGACAACGCCATGGCTAAAAAGGAAAAAGACACACAGACAAACAATAGTACATATGACACAACATAGAAAATTAAAGAACAAGCAACACGAACCCCACCAAAAACAAGGGGTGATCTCAAGTGCTCCGGAAGGGTAAGCAGATCTTGCTCAACATGTGGCACCCGTCGTGTTGTTTATGTGATAACAAATCCGGTAAATAGTCTAAAAAGGTAGGTCACATTCATGAAAGGGAAGGGAGTTGTAGTTACGACGTAATGAACATATCCGATATCATTTGTGAAACGGTTATTCCATAACGGACAACCAACTCGTGATGGCGTCCGTAATTTTTACGAAGGGATGATTTCAACTTCGCCATTTGGAACTCTTGATTTAATAGCTTCCTTGTGAGCAGCAACACTCTATCAAGAAAATCATGATAGGGAATACCGTATCAATTGGGAAATATATACCCTGTATGCAGGTGCTGCTGGAATGTTGCTCCTTAGAAATGGAAAATTCACAATTGGAAAGGTGAAATTATATCGTTTGTCGTAAGGTTTTGTTTTCAATCGACCCTCATTGTCAATTTCTAGATGTAAGTCAAGATATGAGGCCGACTTAACTGTATCTGTAGTATCCTTTATCTATAGTTCGATAGGATAGATAGGTTCCACATAGTCACCAAATTTTGAATTATTTAGTGAAAGAACATCATCTATCTAGCGGAAAGTAGAGTTAAATGATACTTGTATCTACGTTGGTCATTCTTTTTTATGAAGCAATGCAATACCAACTCTTTAAATTTGTCTTTTAGTTTGGAATGTTGAATACTTGTGTAAAGAGTAGAAAAGTCAAATGTGTTAATACTATTACAAGATGAATGAGAGTTAGATTGTATGTATTCGAAAACATCTTTGGAATTTTTAAGTACCTACATCTGATTTACGCAACCTCTAGAATAGGCAGTTTCACAATAACTTTGAAGCCCGTCTTTGATTGCTGATAAAACAGATGTTAATAATTTAGAAAGGGGTTTCATGGAGCACTTGGAAACCCAGCAATATATCGTTGTTTGTAAGGACACTTATGTAGTTTTGGTATCCAATACAGTGATGGAAGATCCAGTTCTTCATCTTTGGTTGATATTTCAAAGGAAAATAGAACAGACCTATGATTATCCAGGATTTCCCCTTTGGCAAGTGTCGTGAGGGTATATGTTGAGTTTCCAAGTGAATTGTCAATACCTAATTCGTATATCAAGCAGTTAGTGTAATGAGTTTTACACACAAAAACGATGTTGTTTGGGGTTTTATCTGCGGGGACAACAACATATTTGTCATGGAGGTAGGATAGTTTTTTTGCAACATTTGGGTCTTTAAAGATTGACGTAGCATGGGCATTGATAGACCCATTCAGTTTCTTAATTATGATTTGTCTCAACGACCTCACTGCCGTACTCCATTCGGAAAGAGTGTCTACGTCTTCCTTCTCGCGCTTAGTCCATTGCCTGGCAAAATCCTCGACTGAATCCATCAAGAGACGTGTTATCAAAAATGTTGAGGCCATAAAGGGGGTTACTTATTTAAACGTGGACTTTTCATCAAATGTTCTTTATGAATAAACTGTTGATAGTTGTACGGAATCCATAATTATTTAGATGTTTGCAATTTCTTCCTTCTTCCATTGATTCTGATATTACGCTATGCAAAATGATGTTTACTTCCATAAAAAAAAATACGACAGGAGAAGCTAGGGACATATGTACTGTTGATCCTTTCGGGACACCTCTATTTTGGTGGGGTTAGATCTGCTGATTTTTTTTATATATTCCTATTTTAGGTTTTGTTATCATTCTGGCCAATGTCTTATTATTTTTTTTTCGGGAGGCATATTTCATATTAATCCATACTGTGCAGTCTCGTGAACAAATTAATATTTGGTTTTTGACTAAATTTGATTATAACATTTGGTTGGTTATATGTATTATCTTGAAACATAATTTGAAGGATATAATCAAATATATATAGGACAAAATGAATGCGTTAGATAAAAAGAGTGTAACTAAGAAGAAACCAACAGATTCTAGTGAGAAGTCCAACTTGTCATATACAGGACAGCCCGAATCAGAAATTGGTAAGTAAAGTGAGTAACTATGGTCTGTTCTCAAAACATCACATAAGTTATGTAGACGAAACGCGCGTCTGGCGTACTAAATATAATCCTGGTACCTTTGATAACTATTAAAAGAAGACTCTGTATCAATTAACTCATCATAGATACCAGGACTAAAGTTTGTATACACGCCAGACGCGCGTTTCGTCTACAAAAGACTCATCAGTGACCGTCGAATCCAAAAAAGTTAAAAGTCACAATAAAGTACGAAGTTGAAGAGCATTGAGGACCAAAATTCCTAAAAGTTTTGCCAAATTCAGGTCATCTATGCCTGAGGTAGAAAAGCCTTAGTATTTCAAAAAATCAATATTTTGTAAACAGTTAATTTATAAATGTAACCATATCAATAATAATTCATGTCAGCACAAAAAGTGCTGACTACTGGGCTGGTGATACCCTCGGGGAAATAAATCTCCACCAGCAGTGGCATCGACCCAGTGGTTGTAAATAATTTCATCATAGATACCATGACTAAATTTGCCAGACTCGCGTTTCGTCTACAAAAGACTCACCAGTGACGCTCGATCAAAAGATTCCAAATTTTCCGAATGCATCTAATTAACACTTTATTTTTTTGGCTTTGAATGAAAAGGAACGATTAAATATAGATTGTGCGTATCGTTATTATAACATATATTATTCATTTTGATTTGACTTCGTTTTATTTCTTTTCGTTTCGTTGAATCCTATTTCGTTTCATTTGGTTTTTTTCTGGCTGCTTTCGTTTGTTTGCGTTCCGCTTTGTTTCTTTTCCTCTCGTTTTCATTTCGTTTCTTTTCTATTTCGATTTGCACCAGAACTATTATCCCTTTTTAAATTGACGATTGCTTTATTTCAATGTTTATTTGTATTATGAAATTGGTGAATGCATTTTTATTTTGTCTATACTCGATAATCATTCGACCTTTTTTTTCAATTCATTTTTTGTCAGACAAGAATATTCAACTTCCTTGGTTGGTTGATGGTGGAGAGTTCCATGCTATGCTGTCACGTGGAGAATTTCAATCTTACGAGCACCGTTTGAGTTTAGGTAGAAAAATCATCATCATCATCATCATCATCATCATCATCATCATCATCATCATCATCATCATCATCATCATCATCATCATCATCATCATCATCATCATCATCATCATCATCATCATCATCATCATCATCATCATCATCATCATCATCATCATCATCATCATCATCATCATCATCATCATCATCATCATCATCATCATCATCATCATCATCATCATCATCATCATCATCATCATCATCATCATCATCATCATCATCATCATCATCATCATCATCATCATCATCATCATCATCATCATCATCATCATCATCATCATCATCATCATCATCATCATCATCATCATCATCATCATCATCATCATCATCATCATCATCATCATCATCATCATCATCATCATCATCATCATCATCATCATCATCATCATCATCATCATCATCATCATCATCATCATCATCATCATCATCATCATCATCATCATCATCATCATCATCATCATCATCATCATCATCATCATCATCATCATCATCATCATCATCATCATCATCATCATCATCATCATCATCATCATCGTTATGGTTGGCTATGCAAGGCCTCGACATGTCTAATGTAGGCTAGTTCAAAGCCATATAAAACTAATATATACGACATGTTTCTTAAACAGAACACATACAAAGGGTGTGTTAGTGTAAAGGCATCCCCCTTTTGTACGAGTAATGCTTTTAATTGTTATCACATGGTGAGAACCCCCTTTGTCATGGGTTGGACCCCCTCTTAGAAATGGCCGAATCCGCCTCTGGGTGACATCATTTGTCTTTAACAATACAAACATTAATATTTATCTTATGAATAATACTTAGTCAAAATGAATACGATATATGTTTAATGTAGATTACAAATAAATTAACATGTATGTTATTTGGACAAGTTTTAAAAAAAATATATAGATGCTAAATATTCTTTTTCCCTTTTTGGAATTTCCTGAAATATGTTTTTTATTTCATGTCTTGAAACAACTTGTAGTGAACACTATTAGTAATCTCTTGTGCTCATGCTATTAAAAACAAAAATTTCTAAAGTTATGAATAACAACTGACTTGTGTTTTGGGATATAGAAACCCCGCTCGTCGCACTCTGTGGTCAACATCCATAGCTATGTGTTAAAAAAGGTCTATTCAATTAACACTTGTTGCAGAAATAGAAACTATGAAGTAAACCAATAGAACTGGGGTGTAAGTGAAGAGTCATTGATGTAAAAACATTTTGTTTTTATATAAGCTTGTTTTATTTATCTTTTAATTGCACTGGTTACAAATTTCACGGAAGTTCACCGCGAACCAGTTAACAAATGTTAAAGATAACTAGTAAGGACCCAAAAACCAAATGCGTACTCAAAATGAACCAGAAGGTATTATAAATAAAATTTCGAAAGATCAACATTTACTTGTCGTGGAATATTAGTGTGTAATATTGACTGAAGATTGCGAACCTGCTGACATATTCTTTTTATACATATCTTTAATATATTCATTGGTACTATTATAACTGGTAATTTATTTCATAAATAGGTGGTCCCTGTAAAGCAGGAAAAAGTACTCTAGCAAGTGTTCTTATCGGCGAAGAAATTCCTCTTAAGTGGAATTCGACAGATGGACTAGTCATCTACTTTGGCAGGAATGGTATTGATATTGAAAGGAAGAAAATGGTTCCACTTCAAGAGGGTGTGTTTGACATAAGATTCATCAAGTTTATTTGTTGACCTTTTTTTGTAATTGCGTCACGTAGATTTGTCAATGTTTTAATTCCATTTTATTATACACCTACATAGAGAAATAATACTGTAAGCGTCTCCAGGTATCTATACATTCCAATAGTCGAAATATCACAACAAAAGATAAAGTGGTAAACATGATAACGAATGACACTCAAACTAATAATTTATCACTCAATGGTTAGCCTTACATGATCAACAACAAGAATTCACTGTGCGCCCTTCAACAATGACAAAAACTGATATCGTACAATAAGTCAACGGAATGACAAAATCTCACACATTTTAAAATCCAAGGACCGGATCTTTATACTACTGATTCATCTCCCTTATACTACAACAATACGCAGGAACAAGGTTATTGCGAGGAGATTAATTCATTTTGATACTAAGTCTAGACAGATTTCAAAATGGTAGTATTGAGAAGACGTTATCGACACGCAACTACACAAGCAATGTTATAATCGCATTGTTTTAACGCGTTACTAAAACAACAAATGTGACTGTTAGCAGCGTTTATGTTAGAGGGGATAATATCTAATGGACTTCAAATGGTATATTATTATAAGGGCTTTACAATCCAGATTGTTTTCACAGTTTACAAATGTAGATTGATGATCAAAGAAACTTACCAGTAAAAAACATGATGACTGTATCTGTGTTGTATGATTTGAAATTTGGTCTTTGTTTTTTCGATTTATTTAAATTGAACAACTGCTTTAGGTGAACGGGGACATGAGATTTTGGCAAAAATTCTTCGAGGTGAGCCTAATGTCAGTACGACATACGAGCAGATTACTAGACAGGAAACAGCAAGCATTGTGAGAAAGGTCAACACAGATGTTGAAACAGAATTAACATCTAAATCATCAACCAAATATACACAAGACGACAACGAGACAACTAAATTTTCGAATGACCCGTGTGCAACTAAAACTTATGTTTCCATGACTAAATCTCACCTGGAACATCATAGTTCAGACATGTGGAGCAAAAGTATACCACCAGCGGTCGACGAGATTCAAATTTTGGATTTTCAGAAACTGCAACTTCAATCGGAAATTCTAGAAGAAGTGAGAAACGGGCAATACAGAATTAAAATAGCACCATCTGACCTTATCGATTTCGGTGGACAAAAATCATATGATATGACTCATCAACTGTTCATACAACACCGGGGATCTTTTTTACTGATGTTTGATGGTAGATTTGGTTTACATAAACACCTGCACGAATATCCAGAGGGGGTTACGGCTGCATGTAAGTAAAACCTATCAGTAGCTAATACTTAATATAATCATACATCTGAAGATTGATATAAAGTATATATTACTCTTGTTGTTAATGAGGCTTTTTAAATGTTCTCCAATATTATACTCTTAGAAGAATATAAAGCTGACATATATCCAACAATGTTCTTGCATGGGTTTTGTTTCAGAATTAAAATTTTCATAAATGAAATCATGCGAACAAGGTTAACTGGTTTTTGAGAACAGTTTTGTTTTCAGAAAAGAGTCGTTGTAAACAGAAAAGCGAACAAGGAACATGGTAAATGCTGAGTCATTCAAATACGGATTTCAGTTCGGTCAATATACAATACGTTGGTGTATTCATATGTTCTTTAGTGATTCATTTTATAAATTTTCGAAGTTTTATTGGATTATCTATCTATTCATTTATTTATAAATTGTAATCCTCGCTTTTAAGTGTGGCAATATTATGACTTGAAGTCATTTGAGGTCGGTTATTAGTTTCACATTTCATTTCAGCAATACTTAAACACTGGGTTGATTCCATTTTATCCTACACTGAAGAGACTGAAGACATTATGCCAATGATTATGTTTGCAGCAACACATCGGGACCAGTGTAAGGTAAAATAAAATAACAGTCTATAGATTATTCCTAGCGTGAACACCATGTAATATTGGTATTTTAAAACGTTCACACATATATCTATCAAGTATCAAAGTATAAGTTGGCAACAGGTTTATGTATACTAGCTATAGGTCTATATATATACTGGTTATATATCTACATTAGCAGTGCTGACATTACATCACCTTAACCAAAAGTAATGTATGATAACAATAAGAAAATTTGAGACAAGAATTGATATTCAACTAAAGGATTAAAGTAAAATCACGTAAATAAATAGTTTCTAATGTAAGTGATATAGGTCTACTTAAATGTTTGTAATGATAAGTAGGTTGACTATTATTACTCTCGAGATACGGTCAAATATCTTAATATAAATGAATAGTAAATTAACAGACTTTCCTTTCGTGACCATTTTGACTGTGTCTGTATTCGCATGACATCTGATTGATTCACAACCTTTTAGCCGTATTTGGCACACTTTTTTTTTAATTTTGGGTCCTCGATGCTCTTCAACTTTATACTTTTTTGGCTTTATAACTATTTTCATTTGAGCGTCACTGATGAGTCTTATGTAGACGAAACGCGCGTCTGACGTATTAAATTATAATCCTGGTATCTTTGATAACTATTATCCTGTACACCCATCTGCTATTTTTCGTGTTCGAGTTTCATTGAATGTCTCAGTCGTTTTCACTAGGATTGTTTATCTTAAATTGATCTGCGAAATTTAAAAGCCAGTAAAATGTTGTTGCTTCTTATTTATACTTAGTTATTACTATACAATGTGGTAATCTACTGTATTTACAGAATACATTTGGATAAACATATGTAGTTCTATCGTGCATTCATTTAATAGCGTTTAACCTGCAAAATTGTCATATTATTTTATTCATCATACTGTAAGAAAACTTTCCAAAAGAGAACAACAGTTATTAACTCTTAATTCTATGACATTTCTTCAAACACATGGCAATTCCCTTGTTCAAACAGCCACGCTAAAGCCAGTTGGTACTGGTGCACTGGTAACAATGTTTGCTATTCGAATTGGTTTTCATTGTCCTTTCAGAAAGACGTTGAAAAGATGAAAGAAGATTTCATCTGTGAGATTAAACATATGTTCTGCAATCACGAGAAAATACATCACATACACCTGGATACTGTGTATTTTATCAATGGAATTGATAAAAATGACCCCGAAATACAACACATGACAGATCAAGTTGTCCTGTTTGCAATGCAGCAATCGTCTTGGGGCCAGCGACGACCTATGCAATGGGTACCTTTGGAGTTGCAAATCTCCAATATGAGAATGAAAAATGTAAACATCATTACAAAGGAAGACCTACGAAATGTCAATAAGCTGAATGACGACTTGGCCTTAGAAGAAGATCAGCTGAACGACTTCCTTTTAGTCCAACACTCCCTTGGTAAACTGATGTATTACAATCTCCATGGCTTAGACAACTGCATCATCATTCACCCTCCTGCACTGGTTAACATTTTGAGGTCATTTGTGACGGATGAGAAGTTCTTTCCAGCAGACCAAAATCTTAAATTCATACTGGAATCATTGGCACAGACAGGTAAGATCTATCGAACAGACCTTCTGAAGCTATGGCAACAAGAGCATTTCCATCAATACATGCAAGATGATTCCATTAAAGAATTTGTCATACAGCTTCTAGTCCATTTGGATATTCTGATAGTCCCTAAGGCGTTAACAATTTCGTCTACTTGTGTGTACCTTGTACCATGCATGATCAAGACCCCGCGACCAGACTTCAATAACCTTCAACATCATGGAGAACGAACAATTTGTCTGGAATATGCATTAGCCCAAAACTCCATTCCAAGTGCTCTTGCTTACAAAGTAATTGGGGCAGCAATAATAAATTGGCCATTGAAAGAAGAAAATGGAAAACCGTGTCTATACCACAAGGCTGCGGTGATGAACGTCAGTGAGGATGATGAACTCAGTATATGGTTAGAAGACAATCGAGTAATGGTATCCTTGACAAACCAGAAATCATTACTCTATATCTCACCGGATGTTGCTGCAAGCATACAGGAATGTTTGACCAAGAACATGGAGTCTGCTCTTCTCTTCTATTTTAACAGTTTCGGTAAGAAAATCAAACCAACAAAAGTATCAGAACTATACACATTGGTGCTAGGTGTTCCATGTGGCACAGGTGTATGTTTCAAATCTGTAGAAGAGGTCAATGAAGCAGATTATTGGACATGTGACAAGGAAAAAAAGCATGAAACAAAATATTTACTATACTGGATCTTTGATAAGGTAGGACAATACAAGTACCATAACACACTGTAAGGCTTCATGTTTATATCAATTACGTCTAATGTAATGAAATTAAACTTTAATGACGCAAGTATTCATATTAAGGTCAAATATATTCAATCAAAATTAAAACGTGTATAAAAGTTTATCATACTAGTTACAGGCTCTACATATTGCTTTGATACTAGAAGATCTATTAGTTGAGCCCTCGGAATTAACATTATATCATTCGGGAAATAAGATTATCTGCTGTATACCTTTCACTAAACGTCTACCTCGATTTCGTTATATACATGTTTTTTCACATCTTTTCTGTAATAGTAACACTACACAAAAGTGTGCACATGTTTTTTAATTTATTACAACTAGATAATGATCTTATTTTTTTCAGTCCCAAAAGACGTGTGCATTTGAATGTAAAGGTAAGTATAGAAAACACAATTGCATCCGGTTATACATAACTAAACGATAAATATATAAGAACAAACAAAACAAATGTGAATGCCGGAGAAAAGTTTAAAAAATCCTGCTTACTTAAAACACCAATCACAATTGTTATAGCTAAATTGTTGTTCTTAAGTTCTCTCTTTGACACATTCCCCATTGCCATTTTCAATTTTATGAGTAATTGAAAATAATAATGAAGATGTTATTTGAATAAGTCATAATCTTTCTAAATTGACTTTCTACATTCAGATTTTATGCTTTCATTTTTATAACTTCAATGATACAAACACTTTGACAACTAGAAATGTTGCTATGCACTGCTTGTAAAGCTTATAATTACTTCAAACTTGTTATTCATATAACCGGTTGAGTAAGTTCATTGTGTTGAATCAATATGTGCCCTTCCTACCACTGTCTACAACACATGTTACATTTTGCAGGTCTGAGTTACAGTGAATTGAGAACAGAACCAAGTGATAAGCATCTGGTAAGACTCGGAGGTCAGATTGGAATAAAGTCATTTCAAGAATTGTATTTACAATTGGGAATGACAACAAGGCAATGGGAAAACACTTTAGACATGTATGGAAGTCATAGTCGTGAAGGGATAATAGTAATGGCACTTGTGAAATGGAAGGAAACTAAGTTATCGGACCTTGAAGACCCTTCCTTGAAAGATCTTGCCAATGCATTGGAAAAAGTGAATTTGGATAACCATGTTATTTGTCAGGTACAGGATATGTGTGTTGATTTTTTTCAATTATATTTCATTTGTTTACACGTTTTTATACTTATGGAACGTTAACTATGTCGAAGCACCTGCTGACATGCCTAAATGTAGTTTCCACAGAAATCTAAACATTGTATATTGATAACATTACTGCTTGGTAATCATTGACACACTGGTGAAATGTCAACATTGAATGTTAGTCCAAACTTACCACAAACCATCAATATAGTAAAGATAAGTTAAACAGCTTAAGTTTTTTACAAGTCAACAAGTGAGATGGATTGAACCACCCTGCAATTCTCCAACGATGTTTTATGAGTGTAAATATGCGGCGAAAATTTTAACAAATTGACATATCTGTATTCAAATGATTGAAATGATACGTATCACTCAGCTACATAGTGTCTGTCGTTATTAATATATCTATTGTATTTTGTCAGGTTTTCAGAGAAGAAACTAAGTTACTAGGTGAGAACTTTTTAGAAAAACAAAATAAAAGTTGGCTTTTTTTCTGGGCTAAATCGTTGGTTTTTTATTCGCAAATATATCAGTAACTGTTGTACTTTTTTCTTATTTATGTTAAGTAAAATAATAAGACGTCTTAAACACTTGTATTATAATTATTAAGTTTCCCAAACAAAGTTTGGAGACTTATTGTTTTTGCTCAGTTCTTATTATTTTTATTCTTCTTCTTCTTCCTCTTCTTCCTCCGCCACTTTAAAAATGAACTTGCCAGCAGCATTTCTCCAAAACCGCTTGTCAGATTGACTTAGGATTTCATAAAATGGTAAACTAATATGTCTAGGTGAGTCATCAATCTTTCGTTTGTGCATTGGGGTCAATTAAAGGGTATTTTCTAAAATTTTGAAATGAACATAACTTGAAAAATGTAAGTGATAGATACATGCAGTCTTCAGAAATGATTACAGCACAATAAAACAAATCACATGAAATATAGGGGAAGTCCCTGGGGGTTCATCCCCACTCCCTTCAATTTGAAAATATGCTTTTATCTTGTAAACGGTCCAGATCCCCACCCCTAAACCATATATATTCTTCAATGGGACGATAAAACAAATCAAATGAAATGAAAGTGAGGTCCCCGGGGGTCATCCCCACCCTGTTCAATTTGAAAATGTGCTATTATCTTGTAAATGGTCCAGATCCCAACCCCTAAACCCTATATATTCTTGTCGGGGACAATAAAACAAATGAAATGAAATAAAAGGGAAGTCCCTAGGGGGTCACCCCACCCCCTCTTGTTTGAAAACTTGTAAATAGTCAACATCCCCACCCCTAAACCATATATACCCTTGTATGGGACAATAAAACTAATCAAATGAAATTAAAGGGAAGTTCCTGGGGGTCGCCCCACCTAGTTCAATTTGAGAATGTCCTACCATCTTGTAAACGGTCTAGATCCCCACCCCTAAACCATATATATTCTTGTATGGGACAATAAAGCTAATCAAATGAAATTAAAGGGAAGTTCCTGGGGGTCGCCCCACCCTGTTCAATTTGAGAATGTGCTATTATCTTGTAAACGGTGCAGATCCCCACCCCTAAACCATATATATTCTTGTAGGGGACAATAAAACAAATCAAATGAAATGTAGGTAAAGTCCCTGGGGTCACCACCACCCCTCCTGTTTGAATACTTGTAAATGGTGGAGATCCCTACTCGTAAGCCATATATATTCTTGTATGGGACAAAATATCAAATCAAATGAACATGGGACCATATGAATGGCGAGTTATGGGAGCTTTGTTTGGGAGACTTCGTAACAGCATCCTGTTACAATTACTTCTTGTTTGTCTCAGCGTTCTTATTTTTAAAAAAATATGCTTACTTATACGTAAAGGAACACATTCAAGATGAAGACACAATGAAAGTACATTTTTTGCAGTATATTTTATCATCGACATATCTTTCGATTAACGCATCATGCCATTGTAAGAGACAGATAACTCATATTCTAAGTAGCAATTAAATATACCGACAATGCATGATATTTCATAACCTATCATGATATCAGTTCAAATATAGCCTCTCGTTTTCATTCATGAAAATAGATTATTCATCGAAACACTTACTTTAATGAAATAAGATTGGAACTTTTAACATTTAGTTAAGGTAGCACAATACAAAAGCAAGTAAATTTTATCAAAATTTCATTTTCAGCTGTTTTTGTTACTTTTTTATATCCCAAAACCACAGAAGAAAAACTTACTTACATATCATTTGCGTATTTTGCACTGTTAATGATTTTTGGTGATAATTAGTTTTATAAACAAGTGCATGTGTCTGACTAATACAAAATAAGAGCATGTAAATAAGGCCGTTAGTTTTCTCGTTTGAATTGTTTTACATTGTCTTATCTGGGCCTTTTATAGCTGACTATGCGGTATGGACTTTTCTCATTGTTGAAGGCCGTACGGTGACCTATAGTTGTTAATGTTTGTGTCATTTTGGTCTTTTGTAGATAGTTGTCTCATTGGCAATCATACCACATCTTCTTTTTTTATATGTAAGCAGTACTTTGTGTTTAATCAATATAATCATTTGATAACTTTATGACCACTGACCAACAATAAAAATAACAGTTATGAAAAAAGAGGTGGATTATGAATTTATGGAAAAAATGAAGATATTGATTTCCAAATAAAAATAAATTTCCAAATTGGAGCTGCCAGGAGAAAAAAAATCTATTTGGAGATATAGCGGGAATCAAAATGTAAATGTACAGATATTAAACAAATATAATTGCACAACAATTAATGTTTCTGATGTTTAAACTAGAATTTCCCGAGGTAAATGTTTAAATATTAAATCTTTTAAAAAAGAAAATACAAATTAAATAATTCATTATCACACTGAAAAACTGAAAACAAAAATCTACTTTGCGTAAGACACAAAATTGTCATTGTATACAATCATAGATATAATAGTCACTATTATATCTATGATACAATAATAAATCTAAAAATCCCCCATAATGATCCTCTAGACTGACCAACTGATAATTGTGCATGTTTTGTGTACACATGCATAACTTACTTTGTGTACCAACGCAAAAAACAAAATATGTTATTTTGTTTGCTAAATGAATAAAATCCATATTGAAAAAATTAAATGCAATGTGTAATTAAACTTCAGAGATCATTAATAGTAAAGGTTTATCATGGTTGGCGGAGTTATGACAATATCAGTAGCAACTGACTTACAGCAAGGTCAATAATGATATAACATCTCCCGCCAGATCTGATTTTTGATGCATAGAGTGTGCATTTTCTTTATATATTTAGAATTGCTGAAATGAAATGCTTTCTTACTGGTCAAAACATTATTGATTTATGATTAGAAGCCAATCCTGAAGTATCCGTATGGTGCATGTGTGATCTTTTTTGAAATGAGGTTGCAAACTTCATTGAAGGTTTATGAGAAAATGAAATACAATAGGAAAAATCTAAGCCACGGTTTTGGAGGTCAAACTGTGTTGTTCGTGAATCTATAAAATATTTTGGGATGCTATGAATAACAAAGGAGCAAGTTTCATTCAAGTGTGGACATCACAATATAGCAACTAATTAAATGATAAATAATAATGTAATAATTATGTCATAATGAGATTATCAGCATTTGAAAGATTAATCTTTTTTCTGTCTTACCTCTGGATGAATGAAATTACATGAGGTTAAAGTTGTCTTATTGGGGATGAAAAAAATCTTTGTATTGTGCTACCTTAATAACACAACATCATTTCATGTTATATTTGTGTATATTTGTTTACTGACACAACTTCGCCGTGCATTTTTTACTTTGCAGCATTCTAGTATGGCACGCCGTTATTATATTTATTCAATTTCGAGATATCTTATTTAGTTAAATAAGATATCTCATAATGACAAAATGAGATATCTTATATATTAATTGAGATATCTGATTTATTAAATAAGATATCTTATATATTAAATAAGATATCTTATTAAAATGTTTATAAAGATATCTTATTAAATATATAAGATATCTTATTTAAAATATAAGATATCTCTATTAATTTATAAGATATCTTATTAACTATATTAGATATCTTTTATATACTTAATAATAAAGATATCTTATTTACTTAATAAGATATCTCCATAAGTTAATAAGATATCTCTATTAGTTTATAAGATATCTCTATTAATTAATAAGATATCTCTATTAATTAATAAGATATCTCTATTAGTTTATAAGATATCTCTATTAATTAATAAGATATCTTATAAAGTATGTATTTAAAAGATATCTTTATAAAGAAGTAAGATATCTTAAATACTTTATAAGATATCTTATTAATTAATAGAGATATCTTATTAACTTATAGAGATATATTATAGACTAATAGAGATATATTATAAACTTTTAGAGATATATTATTAACTTATAGAGATATCTTATTAACTTATAGAGATATCTTATAAACTAATAGAGATATCTTATAAACTTTTAGAGATATCTTATTAACTTATAGAGATATCTTATTTAATTGGTTATAAAGATATCTTATTTAATATATAAGATATCTCCATAAGTTAATAAGATATCTCTATTAGTTTATAAGATATCTCTATTAATTAATAAGATATCTTATAAAGTATGTATTTAAAAGATATATTTATAAAGAAGTAAGATATCTTATATACTTTATAAGATATCTTATATACTTTATAAGATATCTTATATACTTTATAAGATATCTTATATACTTTATAAGATATCTTATTAATTAATAGAGATATCTTATTAACTTATAGAGATATCTTATAACCTAATAGAGATATCTTATAAACTAATAGAGATATCTTATTTACTTTCAAATTAAATAAGATATCTTATAAAAATTAAAGATTTCTTAATACTTAATAAGATATCTTGTTAGATACTAATAGCTTAATAAAAGTGAAGTGAATGTATTAATGCGGTTCTATAAATTAATTTGATTCAATTTTGTCAGACATTGCAGACTTCGCTCTCCAGCAAACCCCAAGTGACGGAGTTTTGAAAGAGTTATCATACAAGGTAGGAAACTGTGCGCTTCAGTTAGGAATAGAACTGGGAGTGAGCTTTGATGAAATTGAGAACAGTTTATTCAAATTTCCAAAAGATTTACCTGGTTTAATAGAAGATGTATTAATGAAATGGAAGGCAACTTCAAAAATAAAGACATTCCATAGTTTGATGCTGGCACTTAAACGCGTACACGGAAGAGGGGTGAATTATTTACAGAAAATGTCAAAGTAACATAAACAACACATGTCCAGCATGAGGTTTCTGTAGAATTAAGACAACATATTAGACTTTGCTTTGCTTTCTAATTTTGAATTATTATTTCAATTATAATATATATAAAGTTTTATAATGTATTTTATATATATAACTGTAATATGTTCTCTTTATTGCCCTACTCATTCTGATTCTTATATTATTCATAACTAGTATACGTCTTCAGAACGACTCTAACATCAAGCTATACTCGTGAAAAAATATAGGGTCGACATGTGTGTAATTCATATTACCTAACATATCAACAGAAAAATGTTTTGGTATTTTCTTCGAAAAAATGCCTGTATCAAGTCAGGAATCTGACAGGTTTTTCCAGTCGTTCCATTGGTTTATATATTGCTTATGTAAGTTTTTATGGACTTTCGCTTTTGGAACTTTTTTTTGGAGGTTTGTTTTTGTTTGTTAACTTGAAATCGTGTTGCTTATACAAGCAGATGAAATGTTGCCATTAGATTAAGTTGTTGCTAACGTATCTTTTCGTCCGACAAATATGTTGTTCTTTCAGCAAACAAGCGTAAACACTATTGTTTCATATGCAAACAACATTCTTATTTTGATAAATGACAAATGAACTTGGAATTCACGTGCAAATAAAAGGAATCCAACTTATACACAAACTTCATGCATGAGAATTTTAAATTTGGACATCATAATCGCTTTTCTTGAGTAATCTTCATCAGAAAAGCCCAAATTTTAAAATCTTAAAATGTAAACAGTAAATACTTCAAAGTATATATATGACCAACATATACGTTTAAAGATCAGTTCTATACGTATAGTCAACTTTACATGGGCAGTGTTCCAGCTAGGCCGTTTTCAGAGGGCGCGGCGCCCGCCCTTTTCCGAGTGGCGCCCTGTGCCCTTTTTACAGTTTCCAGGGCGCCCTGCCTTTTTTGAAGATCGATTGCATATTAATTTGCGTATTGATATGATACGCTAATTACTAAATTTTACCTGGGGAAAAGATTATGACTTTGTTTACCACCCCAAGCTAATCAATGGTTACAACTGGTGTCATAATCTGTTGTTATAGGTAATCCGTTGATCGGATGGGTCATTATGATCATCAACATTAATTCGTTCAAATAGAATCGGTCAGTCGGCAATTATCTTTGAAGAAATGTGCATACAACAACTTGGGCACAATTTGCGATGTTTACCGTAGTTTCATGGAAGAAACGTAATGACAGAAAGTTGGAAAACCATTATAAACTCGTTGAAGACATTGTTTTACTTGTTTTCTGTAAAATAAACAGAAAATTCAGACGTATTTGTCATTGACTGCCTTCATTTTTGATACGAAAATAACAAATTCATCCGCCATATTGTGATCATATTTACATCATATTTACGTACTGTTTATAATCCTCCAAAGAAGGAGCACACCCGAATAAAGAAAGATAACTCAATCTGATTTTTTTTCCTAGCATTAAGTAACCCATTTACATATTCTAAAATGTGTCTCCATACTTCTTGCTTAAGAATATATATGTTTAGGTATTTATTTTGAGTTATGGGAAAAGTTAAAGAGGGTCTTAGTAGCAGTGTTGGTAGGGTGCCTTGGTCATCTTTTTCTGTAGTCTTTATTTTTGATACTATTTTTCACTGTTGCTTTATATCCTAAAATTGTGAATTTACTGAGCACAGCTGTTTTGTGCTGTATTGCCATCAAGCACAGCAGGGGTAGAAAGGTGAAACTGGTAAAATGTGGTAGACCATAGAAACAGTATGAAACAGATCTCCTTTCAAAACATACTGCATATAAAGTTCAACTGTGCCAAGCAATGATAAAAAAACTTGTGTGACAAGCTGCTTGACAAGTTTTTCAGCCTTAAAAGTAGAAAGATAGAGTTCTATATGGGCTAAAGATGTTGTTCTTGTATAACCTGTGATTCAACGAATAAACACAAATGTTTGATTAACATCTTTTATTAAAATATGCCCTTTTCATATTATCATATCGCGCGTTAAATGCCCTTTTTCAGGATTGGCACCCTGCCCTTTTGAAAACCTAGCTGGAACACTGATGGGGGCGTTCGAAACTTTGAAATCACTTCTTATTCTATTAACGGAGTATTTCACAAATGAGGAGATGTACAAAATATTACATCTGTCCTTAAAACATAAACATAAAATATTCATAAATGTTTCCTAAAAACAATGTATATCGTCTTCGATTGTTGCTGTCAATGTTAATATGTAATGTTGACTGCCAAACCTGAGGCCAGTTATCAGTGAAATACATAACAACGTTAGATTAATCCCGCTTCATTTTCATGTTTTCGTCTTAGATCCTCGTCTGTTGTCTATTTTTCTTAACATTTTCGGAGTTTTCAAAGTATTTCTTTTTTCACAAAAAATCAAATAATATAAATTGTTTTTAGTATTTGTCACTCATGTAGCGACAATGTGATAGTATTCATTTCAATTTCTGTTTAAGACAGAAGTCGATTGTTTTCCTTAACCTGACTCATAATTTTAAACCACAACAAAAATATATAAATAACAAAGTATCTTTAAAACAAACTTCAGCTTTAGACCTGTCATACTTGTCTTTTTCAGCGGAACTTTATTATTTGTAAAAACCCGTATTATCATAATGACAATAAAACATAGTTCACACTCAAAATCATGGAAAGAGAACGTCACGTTTTGTGTAAATTCCATGCGGTGTGCATATCTGTAATGTGTTTATCCAAAGTGTCAGTTGTTTTACAGTATCCATTGCATCCGGCGTGTATGTCCATATTTTATTTATCTAAAGTATATTACAGTATCCATTGCATCCGGCGTGTATGTCCATATTTTATTTATCTAAAGTATATTACAGTATCCATTGCATCCGGCGTGTATGTCCATATTTTATTTATCTAAAGTATATTACAGTATCCATTGCATCCGGCGTGTATGTCCATATTTTATTTATCCAAAGTATATTACAGTATCCATTGCATCCGGCGTGTATGTCCATATTTTATTTATCCAAAGTATATTACAGTATGCATCGCATCAAAATCTAAATCATGGCAAGAAATGCAGATATTTCGTAAACAAAAACTCGAAACTGGAATCTGTATAATCAAAATACAGGTGTTGATGTGATGTTTCTAGATAGAAGTGGGTGAAAATGAAATCAACTCTTTTGTCGTAACGTTTTGTTCTTAGGGATGTATTCTTCCGACGTTTCAGTCTCGTTGAAATTTCGTTCTGGAAGTATTTCAAAAACATGTGATACAAGTGGAAAATATCAAACATAACTCTGTGAAAAAATTGTGTATTTACAATGAATATTTTTTGAGTAATCCAGTTTTCAAATTTTACGACCAATCAAGTTGGTATGTTTAGCCAAAATTTTGAGAAAATGGGTGAGGGATACACCAAATGATTTTACAATACTCATGTACATCCCATATCATTCTTGTTGTTTCAAATTTCTTAGATTTGTATTTTTCTCAATCATTTATAACAAAAAAGTTGAAATAATATGCATTTTGTTCTTCAACATTTAAAACTGAGAAAAATCACAAATTTACAAAATTGAGAATATGGTAGATTCGACACAAAAAAAGCATCAAAATATGATAAAACTTTCTTATATTAACACCTACCTATAGGTTTTTTTAAGTTAGATTTATTCAGATTGGTCCACTTCATCTTTATTAAAAGTATGAAAAAAAGTTTAATTGTGGAACTGTGATTTTTTTCACGATAGTAGCCCAAAAAAAGGTAACAATTGATGAAAAGGGGAAAATTATCAAAATCGGGTATTTTCAAAGAGTCGTAGCAAAAAAAAAGTGCACCACCATATGATATTTTCTTCACCAATTATTATCAAAAACAAAATAGATATTTTTACCGATGAATACAATACTCTACGGTGTTAAATGTATATCCTCATTCGTTTTATACTGAAATATCTGTTTATTTCCTTAACTATGTTAACAAGTACTTTGTATTCATTGCATCATAATGCATTGGCACACATATTTGCCTTACTTATCTAATGTGATTTATTCATTGATGTCCAGTGGGGTTTTTTGCTAGAATATTATACAATTACTGTCTTTTGATGAGGTAAATATTATACAATTACTGTCTTTTGATGAGGTAAATATTATACAATTACTGTCTTTTGATGAGGTAAATATTATACAATTACTGTCTTTTGATGAGGTAAATATGTAGTTTTATTGCCAACGGCGGAAGTGAATATCAATGTTTCAAAAGTCAATTAAACCACATATTTACCGAAACAAAAGACAGTAATTGTTTTATTCCATCTTCCGAGAGAAATTTATGTAATGGCAATTATTTACGAAACCAAATTGTACATCAAACGTTATTTACCAAAATTATGCACGTAAAAGCACGCGACGTTTTGCACGGTGAATATACTTTTTCCGCAGGTGAATATTATACAATTACTGTCTTTTGATTCGGTAAATATGCAGTTTTATCATATGTTTAGTAGTAAATACAGTAGTTTTGCATATGTGATAAATAGCCTGCTGTTTAATCCATATCGCGCAACTTTGATGCGCACCCTTTATCGCATACCCTTTATCACACCCCTACCCTTTATCGCATACCCTTTATCACACCCCTACCCTTTATCACACCCCTACTTTTTTTTTTTTTTTTTTTTTTTTTTACATAAAGTCAGTTTTGGTTTTTTTTTTGCTTCAGAAAAATTTTCCTCAAAATAGGTAAATTTTTTGAATGACGTCATTGTTTGGTATGGGACGTCACAAACGTCGAGTTTTCATATTGTATGTGACGTCACGAACGTCAAGTTTTCATATTTTTGGCACACTAAAATGCAACTATGAAAAATACATCACACACAAATTAATACAATAATTATAAACAAAATATTTTTAAAACAACAGCACGCAAATTGTAAGGTAACCCAGGTGCTTCGGATAAGTAATTGAGCAGTTCTTTTAAGGCCTTTGAAACAAGACAAAAGTAGAACTGAAGGTAATCCAGTGCTATGGATCAGAAAACAGTTCATATAATATAATACTCTTCTGTTGAAATATATGATAAAGTGTATAATACATGGCAAAATCCGTATCACATGCCGTATCACCCTCGACCAATATCATCCCTCGGGCCTAAAGGCCCTTGGGCTGATATTGATGTCTCGGGATGATACGACATATGATACGGATTTTGCCATGTATTATTCTCTATATAATAATAATAATTAAAGGAGTAGTGGTATGATTTTTTGGTAAATTATATTATCCTTTGCAAAAATAAATAAATATAAATAATAATTTATTTTATTAAAGTGTCACATACTCGTCTACTGATGTTTATACATACAGATAATATATAATATACATTTCACAATAGTAAACATCATTCTGTTCCTTTATAATCAATAGAAACTTTATAAAAAGTAAGAAGAAAAAACAACAGTTAAAGGATACAGATAAATGTACTTACGTTGGATCTTAGTTTTATTTACTTGGATGTCTTCTCCTGCAAACGGAACTCGTCAGAAACATAGCAGAATCTTCAGTTTGTTGAAGGAGGCTATTATCCGACAGAAACAGAAAGGTGCAGTGGCGTTTACTTTGAATATGACGTCATCACTTAAATAGCGTCACAACTAAAAGCCCTAACAACGGAACCAAAATCGGAAACGTTACGGTATTTCCGTATCTTTTTTTAACATGAATAAATTCGTACAGACTTCGTCCCCTTTCAAAGGTAATGCCTGCCTCATATCAAATATTGCACATTAGTTCTACCAATACAAACAAGACAAATTAAATCTAGTACATAATAAAAGAAGAAATTTTGCTATTGTAAATTTTAGGGATGTCGACAATTACGTTGCTACAACGTTTTAATTACGTGATATATTTGATCGATGTACAGTACATATATTGCAATTATTTTTTTATTATTTTTTTTTATTATAACGATGTATTATTGATGACAAAAACATGGTTCCTCTTTTATAATAGCGTAAAAATCAACTTAATATTTTATCGACCAAAAATATGACGACGTTGCTATAACGTCACAGATACGTGACAGATGCGTCGCAATATGACATTGCAACAACGTAATATAAACGTTATTAAAAACAATAATAACGTTGTCCTGACGTCGGTTCTACGTCGTATCTGACGTGACGTAAAATTACATTCTCACAACGTTGCAACAACGTCGCACTAACGTAACGTCAGTCATGACCTTCTAGCGACCAATACATAACGTCGCAAGGACGTCATGTGTTTCCTGGGAACCCAGTGCTATGGATCAGAAAACAGTTCATATAATATAATACTCTTTTGTTGAAATATATGATAAAGTGTATAATACATGGCAAAATCCGTATCACATGCCGTATCACCCTCGACCAATATCATCCCTCGGGCCTAAAGGCCCTTGGGCTGATATTGATGTCTCGGGATGATACGACATATGATACGGATTTTGCCATGTATTATTCTCTATTTATTGACTTTTGAAAAATGATATTCACTGAGGCCGACGGTCAATTAAACCCCATATTCACCGAAACAAAAGACAGTAATTGTTTTATTCCATATTCCGAGAGAAGAAAATGTATTTGATGACAAACATGTACCAAAACAAATTGTACATGAAAATTTTTACCATAACGTTGCATTTTAATGCGCGTGACGTTTAACTCGGTGAATAACACTTTCTCAGGTGAATATGCTGTTTTATTCAAAATCCTATTCATATAGAAAAACCTACTAAAATTTAATCAATATGGAATAATATACTTTGTTATTTTATTAGTTTTGCTTTTGCTTATGCATTTTTGTACTATTTCCGTAAATAAAAAGATTGCATACAATCATATGATGCTGTATTGTTGGGTTTTCTTTTATAATTTTTACACTTTTTTTTGTTTACCAATCGGACAACTTTGGGTTCAAGTATGGCTAATGTGTTGATTCTACTTACAAACGCTACAGTTACCAGAGTTGTTTGCAAACAACAGTTACAAGATGTTTAAAAAATATATTCGGAAACTCAAGGAAAAAGATGAAACAATATCTATTTGAGATACATCTTACAAGAAAACTAATAAACCATTGTTTCCTAATACATGTAAAAGGACGTTTGAAATCATCCCTGGCAAGTCTACACAGACTACCTTGATCTCTTTGACCATTATGACATATTTGTGCTACGGGTGACCATGGATAGCTTGAATTCGCTCTTGTTTCCCATTCCAGACTTATAACCGCATTAGACATACAAATGTTACCAATTGTGCAGTTATACTCTTCCGACTCATTTGAGATCACTCCATCTTTGTAGTTATTGCCAACCTTTTGAATTTTTCTGTTGTTATTTGTTTGTTTGGTTGGTGTTTCTCGCTTATTCTATCTTAAGTAATGGTGAGCACCACACCAGACTAACTTTTCATATAGTGCCATCTGTAAATAGAATACAAACTTGATAAATGTGTTGCCTGCGGAGCTTATTTGTGAACTGTTCTCCATCGTGAACACCTAAAAAATGAAAGACAACGGTGTATAAATACTTGAATACTTATAGCCTTTATGAACAAATGACACCTTATTGGTTACTTAAAGGCCTGTATGAACAAATGAGACTGTATGAACAAATGAGACCTACTTGAATACTTAAAGACGTGAATGAACAAATGAGAGCTATAATAAATTGTCAAATCCACTTAAGGTAAATAATATGAATCAATAGTTTATCGATATTCATATCTAGTGCATATATATACTGATCATACAAACCAAGGTATAAAAAATGAAGGATTCGAACAGGTACGCGTCTCTTGCTATGCTTGTATTACCCACATTCCGATTCCACACTTGATACGGTGCTTTTTGTCCGCGATTTGCTTTTTGTCCGCTTTTGCTTTTTGTCCGATTATTTTGCTTTTTGTCCGATACTTTTGCTTTTTGTCCGTTGCTTTTTGTCCGTTTTGCTTTTTGTCCGATAATTTTGCTTTTTGTCCGATACTTTTGCTTTTTGTCCGTTGCTTTTTGTCCGTTTTGCTTTTTGTCCGATAATTTTGCTTTTTGTCCGACACTTTTGCTTTTTGTCCGTTGCTTTTTGTCCGTTTTGCTTTTTAGCTCACCTGGACCATAGGACTAAGTGAGCTTTTCTCATTTTCTCATTATTCGTCGTCGTCATTAATTTTTACACAAATCTTCTCTTCTGAAACTACTGGCAAAATTAAAGCAAACATGGCCAAAATCATCCTTAGGGTATTTAGTTTCAAAAAAGTATCCGATGACCCCGCCCAATAATTAAGATGGCCGCAATGTCTAAAAGAAGAGCATCGCATAAAATGTAGATTTTGGCTTATATATCTGAAACAAAACCATAGAGACAATCTAACAAGGGATAAGAACACTTCGCCTCATAAAATAATGTGGACCAGTCAGAACTTTTCATGTGGAACAATATGAGCTCTTAATTTTAAAAAAAGTGGGACAATCGGGAATAAGCCCTACAGACTTGAGCAATTCTAAAATAAACACTGTTGATGTATTTCTTTTAAATTTTCTATTAAAAAGTGTTTTACATTTACGAATGCACTATATTGTATCTGTATCTAAAATATTAAACGCATTTATTTCGTGATAGAAATTAAGTAAATGCCATTTTATTACTTTTCCCCCTCTTTTCGAGTTTGTCAAACAAAAATAAACTACTTTGTTGAAAATGCTGTTGTGTTAACCAAAGTTTCCTTAATCTTATTACTTGAATAACCTCGAACTTCCTCGTCATTTGGATATAGTTGCTAAATAATTCCGAAATGTATGGATTAATACAGTTTATCTAAATAAATAGCTACACATGTATAACGTAAACTTTGTGATAGTGTTCCAAAAATGAAGTTTGTTTGTTTGTTATATTTGTAATATTTGTAATGTTTAAGAAAAATAAAGTTGTTGGAAATATGACGAAAATATTACCAGACTTAAAAAAGTTTTTTTTTAACTGAAATGTTGCAAAATATTTTGGAGCGACTGTCAATCGGCCATTCGCATATAAGTGCAAATGGTGACTATATATTATTAGCGGGAAGAAGAAACTGTGCGTTTAAGCAATAACATGTCGTAAATGTGTGCACTTCCACATGTAGCAAACGCCGACACCATTTAACATAATGATAAAACTATTCAAACGAGAAAACCATTGATTTACAAAACACTATACGACAAACAAATACAGAAACAAACAACAACTATTGAATTACAGATTGAAACTCCGTTCCTGACTTATTCGTATGATTATCATATATAATATTTAGCGCGGTTAAACATCAATTTAGAATTTCAATAACGAAACCATCACTCAAGGATTATTTGATTTGATAAATTTCTAAACTATTCTAAAGTTTCGAGCATCTGATGAGTTAAGCCTTTTTCAACTGATTTTTATAGTTCGTTCTTATGTTGTACTGTTATACCACTGTCCCAGGTTAGGGGGAGGGTTGGGATCCCGCTAATATGTTTAACTCCGGCACATTATTTAAATCTGTGCCTGTCCCAAGTCAGGAGCCTGTATATTCAGTGGTTGTCGTTTGTTTATGTGTTACATATTTGTTTTTTCATTTATTTTTTTGACATAAATAAGGCCGTTAGTTTTCTCGTTTGAATTGTTTTACATTGTCTTATCGGGGCCTTTTATAGCTGACTATGCTGTATGGGCTTTCCTCATTGTTGAAGGCCGTACGGTGACCTAATGCTGTTAATGTCTGTGTCATTTTGGTCTTTTGTGGATAGTTGTCTCATTTGCAATAATACCACATCTTCTTTTTTATAAGAATGCCAACTCCTCACACGTACAATTATTACTTCATTTTGTTTTTTTCACTCATCTAATTATTATATTTATTTTAATTCAATATTGTATCCATATAAATGTATATGAACGCTTACATATATATAATTATTGCGATATCATATATAAGAGAGAGGCAAAGTGTACCAAATGATAATCACACTAAAAAGGGTTGAAACAAACCAACAAAGCCGCAGCTGAATGAAAAACAACAAGATACACAACAGTCCACAAAACAAATGGTCCGAGAACACAATTAATTCTTAGTGCATTTCTTTTAGAACATAAATGAAAATTAAAAAAATCCCACCTGCGCTTTCTCAATGACACTTTTACAGTGTGTTGTACTAATTTTGGGACAAATTATATCAAAATTATAGAAAACTTCATCGCGTCTAACTCAAAATATGGACAATTTTGTGTTTAGGGTGTCTTGAAATCTTTTGACAGCTTCCGAAGTGCTAATTTTTAACGTTTTTGAGCTGGACCAAATCACTACTTTCCTGTAAAATTCTGGACCCAAATTTTTTTACAGTGTAATTTCACCCCCCCCCCCCCTCCCCCTACTTACAATGTGAGGCATTAAACAAGGAGAAATAAATTTGGAAGGGGTATAAAAATTATTGGCAAGTAACCCACTGTTATCACTAGGGACTAATAACGAAAATCAAGGGACGACAATTGTGGTCTCGGACGAAATCATTGAAATTTAAAATCTGAGCAACAAGAACCAATGCAACTGTGATGATGTATGGTTAATTGGAAGATAATCCTGCTCCGTCCATTAAGTTAAAGTCATGTATTAAACTCAAACTCTCGAACACGTTGTCTTGGAAGATCTTTATTCCAAGGGGGTCCTTAATAGTTGCTTTTTGATAATCCTATAAGGAGTTTATAATTTAACTCCTTGCGAACACTTTCATAAGGAACGAAAATTCCCATCTGCATCTTTTTGAAAAGATTGCAAATATTGTTTAAATTAAATAGGGTATCCAATTTCAAACCCAGCGTCTCGGAAAATCTCATTTTAGGGCACTAGACAATGATTAAATGTAGTAATTCGATAATAATACATGGATTTCTCGCGAAAACATCGTTAAGGCGAAATTTAAAGTTTGTCTTGGCTGATTGAAGAAATTTCACAATAGAAACTGAAACGCAAAAACGCAAAAACGCATAAAGATGTTTATTCAGGACAATAACTTATATAAAACAACAGCAGAAATACATATAATGTATCACCAATGGAGGTTGTAAAATACTGTAGGTGATACTTAAACGTAATGTTCTATTTATTTTTTTTGTCGTTAAGGGGACTGGAGGGTCTTAATCCATTATTTTTTAAATATACATGTAGGATTTTGCTTGTTTTTCTATAGATGAACTTTTATCATATACTAAATAGAAAAATCAAATAAAAACATGGGGTTATCGTTCACTTAAGCTCACAATCTGCCCTCGAAAGAAGCAACCATTTTGTTAAGGTACTTTTTTTAAGTTGAACTAATAGGAGAAATAGAGATATATATATATATCGAAATAAAAAAAGAACTAAATTACAGAAATCGATTTAATTTTACAACTGTTTAGTTTACGTAAAGCATATTTGAAAAATATCTATAGGTCACCGATGAGTTGAAAAAGACATTTTAATTCTAATGCCAAAACAAAATGTCATTATTGCACTAAAGGGAGACAATTTGGAGCTTTTACAGTGATATAAACATTTGAAAAATAAATCTGAGGCCAAAATCATTCGATTTTTTGGGTTGATTTTTGAGCCAATTCATCAAGTTATAACTAATAGTGTCATAAATAAAATTTGAAATGAAAACAAAAATGATAAAATTTTTGCTGAAATTACCCTCGAGCCTCCGAAAGAGCAAGTATTGCACCAAAAAAAAGGAATCATCCTTTAACGGAAACAACTCTTGAAATCATCGGCTATTCGTCGATGACTAAAGGCTATTTATTTCTGAAATCTAAATTTTGTTTTGCTGTTCTGAGTGTTCAAGATGTTACATGCAGCTAAAATATTGGTAAAACATTTGAAAAAATACTGATCTGTATAAAATTTACACAAAAGTAAACGAATGAAAGCCACTGGAATGCAGTCCAGGACTCGGATAAATAAGCACATTTAAACAAGAGTGCACACACTGAAATGTCTCGCCTACTTTACTCATCATTAACATTATGTTGATAGCCCTAAGTATAAAGATTTATTACAACTGCCACATAAACTTAACATTAACCAAGATAGCTAAACAAAGACCAAATGAATTATGAAAATGAGGTAAAGGTCAGACGAACCATACCAGGCAGACACGAACAGCTAACAATTCTTCGATACAACAAATATACTTGACCTATTACTTATAGTTTAAGAAAAACAGACCAAAACACAAAAACTTAACACTGTGCAATGAACCGTGAAATTGAGGTCATGGTCAAATAAAACCTGGGAGACATATATATAGATCATAAGATATTTTCATGCACCAAATATAGTGACCTTTGGCATATAATATTAGATAAAAAGACCAAAACTCAAAAACTGAACTTTGACCACTGAACCATGAAAATGAGGTCAAGGTCAGATGATATCTTCCCGCTAGACATGTACACCTTACAATCATTCCATACAACAAATATTGTAGACTCATTGCATAAAGTATGAGAAAAACAGACCAAGACAGAAAAATTTAACTATAACCACTGAACCGTGAAAATGAGGTCAAGGTCAGATGAAACCTGCCAGTTGGACATGTGCACCTTACAGTCCTTCCATACACCGAATATACTAGCCCTGTTGCTTATAGTATCTGAGATGTGGACTTGACCACCAAAACTTATTCTAACCTTTGTTTACTGATCCACGAAATGAAGTCGAGGTCAAGTGAAAACTGTCAAGGTACGCACATACCAAATACAGTTATCCTATTACTTATAATAAGAGAGAATTCAACATTACAAAAATTCTGAACTTTTTTTTCAAGTGATCACTGAACCATGAAAATGAGGTCAAGGACATTGGACATGTGACTGACAGAAACTTCGTAACATGAGGCATCTATATACAGAGTATGAAGCATCCAATTCTTCCACCTTCTAAAATATTAAGCTTTTCAGAAGTTAACTTACGCCGCCGCCGCCGCCGCCGCCGCCGCCGGATCACTATTCATATGTCGAGCTTTCTGCAACAAAAGTTACAGGCTCGACTAAAATGACAGGTTATATGAACTGAGTGGCAATAAAAGCACAAGTCTAACACTTGCTTTTTAAAAAATTAAAATCTTTATTTAAAATGGTCATCTTTAAACAAACAAAAATTGAATATGAAAATTTACAATTCCAACAATAGATCGATATTAAACAGAAATGTTTCATTATCATTTTTCGGCTACAATTGGTATATAAACCATCCAAATGTCAAAATATCAACATAGAGTATTTACAAAGAATGTTTCTGTTATGTTGTGCAACTAAATCTCTACAGCAAATGGTAGTGACAACACTAGATGTTAATTAGGATCCAGCGAAAAGCCAGGCTTTTGTCCACGAAGGTAGCAAATTGTCGGTGTGACTATCGCTAACGGCTTTTGGTAACACACGATATGGTTGTTGGTCATGTTGTTATCACCAAGGGAAAGTCATCGTGCTCTTAATTTCCACACAAACTGATATAGCTCCAAAGGTTTAACAATGAACACCAATGGACACTCATGTCAATTGGAATGCCACGCGGAATCAATATCGGAGATGTTAAAGACAAATGCATCGGTCATGCTGGGCTTTTGTTGCTTAATGTCTAAATGGACATGGCCTATATTTAAAAGATCCTTTTGCGGAATTTGTGGATTATTTGGTCAACTGTATACAGTCTACGAGCAATTGCATCCTGGGAAAAGCCTCATTAGATAAACCCCAATTTGTTTGTAATTTTTGTAATTGGTTGTCAGAAAGACCTGGCATATAGTCTTATATTTATTGAACTTACTTACTTACAATAAGGGATAAGCCAGCGAGTAAGTCAGCAAAGGGTTAGGGAAGTACCTTGGTATATAAAAAAGTCGAAATAAACAATTGCCGGCTGGCCAAGAGATTCTCCACGTGGGGTATGATGCCAGAGGTAGAAGTTATGGCAAGCCGTTCTCGTCAAAACTATGTTTAAACCATTTTTCGAAAAATTTACACACTGAGAATTACAACAAAGCACACTGAGATTTAAAAACTTTAAAACGCACACTGAGAATTGAAAATTACACACTGAGAATTAAAAATTACACACTGAGATTTCATAAAGACGCACTGAGATTACAAAAATGAAAAACGCACACTGAGAATTGAAAATTACACACTGAGAATTGAAAATTACACACTGAGATTTCAAAAAGACACACTGAGAATAAATAAACTGAAAACACACACTGAGACTTTGAAATTACACACTGAGAATTTAAAATTACACACTGAGATTTGTGCGCACTTTTTATGCGCACATATCTAATTAGCATACTTAATCTGAATCTATTACAAGCTTAAAGCAACAAGGGGACAGTACTCGTTAGTCCTTCGATTTGGTTCCAAATTATTAATAAAAAAAACTTTAGAAATATAAGAACAAGAAAAATACCCACTTACTCTTATTACAAAATATAATCAAATGCGGAAAAACTTTATTAAAATTATAAGAAAACATTGGAACCATCTGCAAAATAATGCAGTGAAATTTTGACTCAAGTGTCTATTATAGCATTTAAACGTAACAAAAATATAAAAGATTAACCATCGAAATCAGGGAAACAGTTGGAAGACTTTTGAAAAGGGACCCATTTTACTATGAACTTCATATAAAACGAGTACTGGGTGCAACAATTTATTACAAGTATCAAATAAACACAATTACACATATAACATTAGAGCAATGAATATAAAGCATGTCTTAAAAAGCAAAAAGGCATAATATAAGCTAACTGCTATAAGTAGAATATGAAAACTACTACCCCATATGAGCTGTTATAGAGCTCTGCTTAGTAAATAATCACATGAAAACATTACTGTTTAAAAAATACATTAAGCAATATAATATTACTACAAAGAAAATTGAAGCTTCCCAAATATAAGGCATGAGCTAATTCAGCTCAGAACTGGTCAAAACGCACTATTAAAGCTAAGAAGAAGCAAAGCAAGCTACCAGCCAATAATACTATTGGTGTGGGTGGGAGGGTTATAAAAATTGCTTTGAATTTTGCCATCCAAAATAAGGCCTGGACGCAGCCATGCTACATTTTAACAATTAAACAACAACCCAAAGCTGGAATGGACCCGACTCGATCTCCGTAAAAGCGAATTTACCCAAAATTCTACTTTACTATGAACTTCATATAAAACGAGTACTGGGTGCAACAATTTATTACAAGTATCAAATAAACACAATTACACATATAACATTAGAGCAATGAATATAAAGCATGTCTTAAAAAGCAAAAAGGCATAATATAAGCTAACTGCTATAAGTAGAATATGAAAACTACTACCCCAGGATCCAAAGGGAAAGATAGAAAAAAAAAATATATATATATATAAAAATAAAAATAAGAATAAAAGTATAAAAATTGTCAAAAATCTTCCTTCTTACAAGATCAATTGTAATATTAACACATTAAAAAGGTAAAGCTGCCCCAAATTTCTGCAAAGCTTCAGATTTGCTAGATAAGCCCTGTTCAATGTATCTCAAATAAGCATTGCTTTTCCACATACCAATATCTTGTATGCATTCCCCTGACAAACCTGCCTGGAAGGCAAAGGTGGCTCCCCCCCTTCGAAATGAATGTCCTGTTAACTTATCACCACAACCTACATTGGCAAGAATGTCATTTACAAATGATATAAAGTTCACATAGGATAATGATTTAATTACACTTTCACACAATAAAGGTGTCTGACCATTAGACCCTAATATTTGATGGAGGCTGAGTAGGCGGTATAATGCAGAGGCTGGACAGAGAGGATGACCTGGAATCTGTGGTATCACAACATTTAGCTGTTTCTCACGGAACTGAATAGTTTTTGTTTTATGAAAAGTTATAATAAATCCATCATCAATACTCCCAATCTGCTCAATCCGTAGGATAGGATTATGCTTATCCTTGAATAGAAAATTGCCGGGTCTGAGTAAACCAAAGAAACCAATTAAGCATGCTACGTATACGGACAGGTCATAAAGCCTACACAAGTTCAGTTCCTTCTTTATCATAAGTAGCATATTTGGAGTAACAGCTGTGGCTCCAACCTGTGCATCACCTATATCTCGTTTAACACCAAGCAATAAATGCTTAATATGCCAGTTATCGGTTATGGGATCCTTGAGACCATTAGCTTTATGCAGGTGCTTAACTACTGCTAAATAATTTTGGATTGTACAAAAACGAAATTTCTTGTAATGAGCCAAATATGCTATATATAGAGAAAAATCATCAGTCGAGACTGGCACTGGTTGAATAGACATAGTCTCACAAAAAGAAAGGTAGCATTTTAACTGGAATCTGTACAGTCGCTTTGTGCTCTCTGCCCAACCCCTGGATCTGTACTCAGCCGCAACCCTTACGAGGGTGTCTTCCACACATCCACCTGTACATAAAAAAATTAAAAGACATATGATTTAGCAATTCATGCACTGATAAAATACCTTTAGGATTAAATGGTAACAAATCATACACTAGACTAAGTTTGTCTTTTTCATGTAATCTAGAACATGCATCTGCTAATGTATTAAATTTACCAGGTATATGAATGGCAAAAATGGAAAAATTATACACAGCTTGCATATAAAACAAGAATCTTATGTAAACCATCACAACTGGATTCCTACTAGTCATTTTATTTATAACACTTTTTGCTGTGACATTGTCAGTATAAATAATAACTCTTTTGTTTTCCAAAAATGATGCCCATTTAAAAATTGCAATAACAATAATGATTGTTTCTTTTAAATTAATGTGCAGAGGGGCCACATCCGGCATATCAAGTGTCCAGTTTATGTAGAAAAAATCACCTAAAAAAGTGGCTCCCCCACCTTCAGAGCAAGCGTCGCACTGAAGGGATGAAATTGGCTTATTGTCTAAAATACAAGTCCTTCCATTAAAAGTTTTCATGAACTTAAGCCACCACTCTAGGTCTGCAGAAAAATCAGAGTTCAGTAAAGCTTTGTCCGAATGGTTCTTGAGTGTATTCTTCAGATCAATCATCCTACGCATGAAAGAGCGACCCCCCTGTATGACTTGAGACGCCCAGTTTAAACTACCAATAAGCGACTCAAGTTGTCTTTTTGTAGCTCGACGTTTATTCTGAAACGTTTGCAATAAACCATGAAAATCTGCTAATTTTCTATCTGGCAAAGAAAGTGTCATTTCACCTGTGTCAATTAAAACTCCTAAAAATATCAATTTTTGTGCAGGTCCATCAATCTTACTGTAGTTTATATGAAAACCAAGCTGACGCAAAATGAAGAGAAGCTTTTGAAGTGCACTTTTGCATTCATTATATGAGTTGCTAATAATTAAAAAATCATCAAGGTATGATATAACCAGTATATTAAATTTTGCTTTCATTATCCTGCACACTGCACTAGAAAGACATTGAAAAATACTTGGTGATTTAGAAGCGCCAAAAGGTAATTTTGTATCATAAAAATAGGTATCCTCAGCGTCACCCTCAAATTTCCAATGAAGACCAGTAAGATTATAATTAGATTCATGAAGGCTTACACATCTGTATGCATTTTTAAGATCAACTTTGCAAAGATAATTATTATGTTGAATTAATTTGCATGCATAATTAAGATCCATGTAAGAACAAGCTTTTTCCTCAACTAAACTATTCAAACAAAATTTATTTGGCATACTAGCATCATGGATTAAACGCACAGATCCATTATCTTTCGGAACAGAACCAATAGCACTAGTAATTAAGGGTTTCACCTTTGTCACCACATAATTTCCATTATCAATTTCATTTTTGATTTGTTTTTCAACTAAACTTTTTTGTGACATTGCAGATCTGTAATTATCGCACAGAACTTGAGTATTAAAATCAGGCATTTTATCCACAATCGAAAAACCATTTTTAACTCCAGATAAGATAAAGTCATAATCCTTGTCATCGCAAGGGAGTAGGCTACACCATGAATCAAAATGAAGACGATAAGTTTTGACGCAAGGCATATTTCGGAAAAAATTTATGCGGTTGAATTCGTTTGTGGTTTCCTGACTTCGTTTTTTGAATTGTGCTCCACTGCTTTGTGATCTCGAGAGTAGCAAATGGCACAGTTATGCGCCATGCGGCACCTTTGAAACTCACAAGTTCCTGAATTGAATTTACGACAGATTTCTCTGCCATCTGGCATAAATGGACCTCTCTTCCTTGAATTTTGTTTCGAACCTGGGTTCTCCCTCAAATTTTCAGACGGACTTGATTTATTCATTGCACTTAAAGTACGCATTGTTAAGCTGTTATTCTTGGGAACTAAATGGAAATCTCGCAAATCCTTCTGTGGATCCCCCCACTTAAAGCCTTCCTTGGCCTGAAGGTCCCTGTATTCCTTATCGTACAACAGAACACTATGCCAAATATGATTGGCTACTAGTCTAAAAATGCTTTGAGTATAACTTAGGTAACCTTTAGTCTCCAGGGGGGACAATTCATCAGTACGAATGAGTTCTGTGAGTATACCAAGGCTTGCAAAACCCCATTGTTCTAAGGTGACGTGACTCAGAGGCGTTTTCTTACGATCAATTTCAATACGAGCTCCACCCCCTATCTCGACTATATGGCCCTCTTCTTCAATCGAATCAAGAGACGTAAGAAACAAATAATCAGTGATCTGCTTAGCTTTTTTAATTTGTATACATGTACCTGAGATTGGGGTTTGTTCTGCCTCCTTCGATGGGAGTGCCTGTAGTTCTACGACCAGAGCTTTGGTGAGGTTTGACTGTTCTTTTTCTAGCTTAGCTTTACGTAGCTCTAGGTTCAAATGTTCACATTGGGCTTCTAACTGTTCAATTTCGGACTGAATACTTGTAGTACTTTTAGGGTGTCTAGACGGCTTGACCGAGAGGGGGGTTTCTCGACGTACATGTACTCGCTGGTCACTTATAGGAGGAGGAGATGGATCGTGTAACATAGGGCTGACATGAGCTTCCTCAGCAGTAGCTAATAAAGGGGAACTGAAAGTCAACGTTTGCTTGTTCATTGTGCGGTCACTACCTCCTGTCAGGGATCGAAGAACATCCTTGTATCTATTGCCTGCATTTGATCTAGGTGTTCGCTGCATAGTATGTGATTTTATCACAGTAAATTGTCCATATTTTTATAAAAATTGCTTTGAATTTTGCCATCCAAAATAAGGCCTGGACGCAGCCATGCTACATTTTAACAATTAAACAACAACCCAAAGCTGGAATGGACCCGACTCGATCTCCGTAAAAGCGAATTTACCCAAAATTCTACGTTTAATTACTGGTAGTTATGATCTGATTTATAGGCAACAAACTTATGAATATGAGCGATGTTAAGTCTTGAAATTTATTACGAATGTTGGTTTAAGGAATCGCATTTCATTATAATGACAAGAGTTCTTGAGATCAAGATATTAATCTGTTGAATTATTCATCTCATGAATATTCATTAGTAATTTGCATATTAATCTCAGTGTGTATTTTTGAAATCTGAGTGTGTAATTAACAATTCTCAGTGTGTGTTTTTCAATTTATTCCATCTCAGTGTGTCTTTTTAAAATCTCAGTGTGTAATTTTGAATTCTCAGTGTGTGTTTTTTTTATTTTTTTAAATCTCAGTGTGTAATTTCGACTTCTCAGTGTGTTATTTTAGGTTTTTAAATCTCAGTGTGTATTTTTTTTTCGAAAAAAGGGTTTAAACATAGTTTTGACGAGAACGGCTTGCCATAAGAAGTAGGCATTGCCTTAAAAAAGGCACAGATCACTTAGGCCCAAGACCCGTACGAGTTTGACAACAATGAATTAAAAGGGTAAGGTGGTACCTCTGTTTGCAACGAAGTCGAAATACACTTTAATAATTGCCGGCTGGCCAAACTAAAAGATTCTCCACGTAGGCCATTTTACCAGAGATAGAGGAGGGCATTGCCATACAAATTTCTTATAGCACTTATGCCCTAGACCCGTACGAGTTTGACAATAATGAATCAAAAGGGGGAGATGGTACCTCTGTTTACAACAAAGTCGAAATAAAGTATTGCCGGCTGGCCAAACTAAGAGGTTCTCCACGTAGGCCATTTTACCAGAGATAGATATGGTAATTGCCTTTAAAATGGCATATAACACTAATTCCAAAGACCTGTACGATTTTGCCTGCAAGGGGTTAAAAATAAAAGGTGTTACCTTTGTTTACAACGAAGTCGAAATAAACCACTACCTCTGGTATAATGATCCACGTAGAGAATCCCGGAGTTTGGCCTACCGGCTACAGTTATTTTGACTTTAATGTGAACAGAGGTACCACCTCCTCATTTTAGCTCTTTACTGACAAACTCGTATGGGTATATGCCATATAAGTGCTATAGGCTATTTTAAAGGCAATGACCACCTACACCTCTGGTAGCATGGCCCATGTGGTGAATCTCGTAGTTTGAACAGCCGGCAATATTTCATAACGACTTTGCGATATACTAGAATACCCTCCTTTCCTTTTGCTGGCATAAGTGCTATAAACCATTTTAAAGGCAAGGCCCACCTCTACCTCTGGTATCATGATAAACGTGGATCATCTTTTATTTTTGGCCATCCGGCAATAGTTTATTTCGACTTTGTTATATACCAGGGTACCCTCCTTACCCTTTGCTGACAAACTCGTACAGATCAATGGAATAAGAAGTATGGGCCATTTTAGATGTAATGTCCACCACTACCTTTGTTATAATGGCCTATGTGGAGAATTTCTTTGTTTGGCCAGCCGGCAATAATTCATTTCGACTTCGTTGTAAACATAGATACCACCTCCCTCTTTTAACACTTTGCTGAAGCACTGGTACGGGTCTACGGCATAAGTGGCCATTTTTGAGGCTATGGCCACTTCTACCTCTGGTATCATGGCCCATGTGGAGAATATCTTCGTTTAGACGGCCAGCAATAGTTTATTTCGACTTTGTGATATACTTAGGTACCCCCCTTACCCTTTGCTGATTAACTTACAAGGGTCTGGGACATACGTGTTATGGCTATGTTAGAGGTAATGCCTACCTCATCCTCTGATATAATACCCCGCGTATAGAATCTCTTAGTTAGGCCAGTCGGCTTAATTTATATTTTCGTTGTAAAAAGAGGCATCGCATCCCCCCTTTAACCTTTTGCTGACAAACTCGTACAGGTCTAGGGCGTTAGTTTTATCAGCCATTTAAAAGGCAATGCACACATTTAACCTAGGATTAATGACCAACTTGGAGAATCTCGTACTTAAGCAAGCCGGCAATAATTTATTTCGACTTCTTTGTAAACAGAGGTTCCAACTCCCTTTTAAACCCTTTGATGATACCGCGTACTTCTCTAGGGAATAAGTGTTTTAGGCCATTTTAGAAGCAATGACAACCTCTGCCTCTGGTATCATGGCCCACGCGGAGAATCTCTAAGCCATCCAGCAATAGTTTAGTTCGACTTTATTATATACTAGGGTACCAACCTTACACTTTGCTGACTAACTCGTACGGGTCTAGGTCATACGTGCTCATGGTCATTTTATAGAGGCAATCCCTTCCTCTACCTCTCATATTATGGCGCGCGTGGATAATTTCTTAGTTTAGCCAGCGGGCAACAGTTTATTTCAACTTCGTTATATACCGGGGTAATTCATCCCCCTTTGAACTCATTGTTGACAAACTCGTTCGGGTTTATAGCATAAGTGCTATGAGCCATTTTTAAGAGAATGACTACTCCAACATCTAGTATAAGGGCGCACCTAAAAATGTTTTAGTTTGGGCAGCCGTCACTATTTTTGGTGGACTGTGTGATATACTAGAGTATTCCCCTTACCCTCTTCTGACCAACTCGTACGGCTCGAGGACACAAGTGCCATGGCCCATGGACCATTTAAGAGGCACTGCCTACCTATACCTCTGGTATAATGGCCAACGTGGAGAATCTCTTAGTTTGAAGAGCTGGCAATAATGAGGTTTATTTTTACTTCGTGATATACCGGCGAAACTCATGCCCCTTTTAATTCGTTGCTGATAAACTCGTGTAGATCCAGGACATAAGTGCTATAAGCCATTTATAAGGGTTTGACTACCTCTTCTTCTGGTATAATGGCCTACCTGGAGTATGTCTTAGTTTAGCCAGCTTTCAATAGTTGTTTTTTAGACTTAGGGATATACAAGAGTATTCCCCTTGCCCTCTGTTGACCAACACCTACGGGTCTAGGATATTAGTGCTTCGAGCCATTTTAGAGGTAATGCGATATATTGTAAAAGACATGAAATTTCATGTACAAATCATTTATAATGTGAGTATGGTCTGTATTTAACTCCTAAAAGGACATGGTATTTTGAAGTTCAAAATGAAACCTGCCAAAAATATACACATTTTATATCGGACATAAAGCAAAATTATCGGACAAAAAGCAAAACGGACAAAAAGCAACGGACAAAAAGCAAAAGTTTCGGACAAAAAGCAAAATAATCGGACAAAAGGCAAAACGGACAAAAAGCAACGGACAAAAAGCAAAAGTTTCGGACAAAAAGCAAAATAATCGGACAAAAGGCAAAACGGACAAAAAGCAACGGACAAAAAGCAAAAGTTTCGGACAAAAAGCAAAATTATCGGACAAAAAGCAAAAGCGGACAAAAAGCGAATTGCGGACAAAAAGCACCGTATCACACACTCTAAAGTGTTACACTAGATTAACAGAGCAGACGACTTTTCGAGTGAGCTTAGACACAGATATCTTATATCCATCAACCAATTCGTTGAAGATACAAAATTAAAATAATAGTGTGTAAATATCGTGCATCCAAATCGCTTTTCTGTATTCATATTCAACAGGAACGCTGAAACCCAACTATTTGAAAGCCAATGAAACATAAATCATAAATACCTGAAAACATAAATAGCTGTATCACAACCAATGAAGAGTATCAAAACTAAAATACAAACTCGAAGAGAGACGGACTTAATCATGCTACAAAATCTAAACGACAAAATACAAGCTGCAGTCTACAAACCGTTTATAAAAGAAGGTTTTTACATTAAGTATGTGTCTTACGAGTACAAACAAGTCAGCAAGTATGGTTCTAAATAAGTACCAAACGAATAAATTATAATATCAATTCATATTATATTTGTTTAGTTTATCAACGGCCAGTGCAAATGAGGCATGCAATGAATCGTGTCCGTTCCGAAATTCTGCCTTCTGAGCTGAGCTGGCTATTGGATGTTCTGTCAACGAGGGACATCATCAGAAAGCACTTTAAGGATTTGTTTTAAATTGCAATATGTTTTATATCGTAACAGACTTTGCTTTCCAACTATAAGATAACAACGCCTGTGGTATGTATTATGTGAAAGATTTGCCGGGAATGTTTGACGGCTTGCCATAAATGCATCAAAAGACGAAAGCAAAATTACCCCTCTCGACAATATAACTTGGTTTCAACCTACTTTCTGCAAAATGAGTAAAAAAACGAGCACAAACATTTAACTTATTTATTCGACTGGAAAAAAGTTACCTCTGCCAGTATCAACTAGTACCACTTCGAACTCGATCGTGGTCAACCTGTACCATGTCTAATGACACTGTCCAGAATTACACCTCTCCACTGAGTCAAGGGGGGGTTGAACCCTCGAGAAATGTTAAATATCGGCATTTTCTGCATATGCTTGTTCAACAAAGACGTGATGAAGCCTAAGTGGTTGTCGTCGTTTCCTCTTGACATTTTTTTTTGTTTTTCATTTCAAGTCGGCCCTTTAGTTTACACTTAATAAACGTTTCATATGTCATAGATCCAGGAATCTCTTATAATTTATACGGTATGGTTTGTGTTCATTGTTGACGGTTATACAGTGGTTTAAATTCTTGTCCCGTTGTTTATGGTAAAATTGAGAATGGAAATGGGGAATGTGTCAAAGAGACAACAACCCGACCAAATAAAAAACAACAGCAGAGGGTCACCAACAGGTCTTCAATGTAGCGAGAAATTCCCGCACCCGGAGGCGTCCTTCAGCTGGCCCCTAAACAAATATATACTAGTCCAGTGATAATGAACGCCATACTAATTTCCAAATTGTACACAAGAAACTAAAATTAAAATAATACAAGACTAACAAAGGCCAGAGGCTCCTGACTTGGGACAGGCGCAAAAATGCGGCGGGGTTAAACATGTTTGTGAGATCTCAACCCTCCCCCTATACCTCTAACCAATGTAGTAAAGTAAACAATGGTAAATAGTTGTTCGTTGTATGCAATACCTATTCTGCCTGTTTTCTCATGATGTGAGGTTTCATGATTTTTTTATCTTCGAAAATCTAGTAATGACTATAGAATAATGCTTACAGTTATATTGGTTTCTGTATTTAAGTAACGGGATTTTCCTTTCCCTTTTTTCATGATGTTGACTATTTAGTAAGGTCGTGCTTTGCTTACACATGAAATGAAATCATTCAGGCATGTGTAGATAACTATAACATGTTCAAACCAGGTGCTCCGCAGGGCGCAGCTTTATACGACCGCAGAGGTCGAACCCTGAACAGTTGGGGCAAGTATGGACAAAACATTCAAGCGTGATACAGCTCTGAATTTGGATTGTGATCAAATTTTTGACATTACATGGGTTTTTTTTACACAAAACAAATGTCAAGATTTTACAAATCAATTAAAAATTTCTTCTTCAAACTTTTTAAATCTAAAATTAAATAGTTGACACAGCATAGGTTTCTGACACAGAATGAATGTGGTTTAATGAACTTAAAAGTTTTTTTTGCCTTTGAGCAATTCACTATGCTGTTGAATATTAATCCTCTCAAAAAAATGTTTGAAGAAATTTTCTTTTTATTTATGAAATCTGAAATGACAAAAATTAAACCCCCCCTCCTTTTTTTCACATCCCCGTTTCCCTTTTTCCAAAACTGATATCAATTCAAATTTCTAATGGAGTTTGCAACAATAACTACTCTTTTAAATACATCATAAAATATTAAAATGTAAAATAAAGTGCTTGTTATCACTGAATGGTAAAGATTGGTTGGTAGTAAAAGTGAATATACATTGTTTATTGTATAAAACAATAAAAAAAACTTCATCAGCAACATTTTATATTGGCAAATTTCCAATGAAGTTATTTACATAAAGTTATTGGCAAATAAAAATAGAAAATGACATCATAGTCATGTCTGGCAAATGTCCAACATACATTATCTAAAAACATTTTAGATAAGATAAGGAAAAAAAGCTTCATCAGCAACATTTTATATTGGCAAATTTCCAATGAAGTTATTTACATAAAGTTATTGGCAAATGAAAATATAAAATGACATCATAGTCATGTCTGGCAAATTTCCAACATATATTATCAACTACTATTCTATACAAAGAAAGATAACTCCAATTGAAAATTAATTGCTATTGCACAATATTGTGCAATTAGATATTTCTTGCTATTGTGCAATACTGTGCAATTGAAAATTTCTTGCTATTGCACAATACTTGATATGGAATCCTGATTTTGACCAACTTGAAAACTGGGCCCATAATCAAAAATCAAAGTACATATTTAGATAAAGCATATCAAATAAGCCCAAGAATTTAATTTTTGTTAAAATCAAACTTAGTTTAATTTTGGACCCTTTGGACCTTAATGTAGACCAATTTGAAAACTGGACCAAAAATTAAGAATCTACATACACAGTTAGATTTGGCATATCAAAGAACCCATTTATTCAATTTTTGATGAAATCAAACAAAGTTTAATTTTGGACCCCCATTTGGACCAACTTGAAAACTAGGCCAATAATTAAAAATCTAAGTACATTTTTAGATTCAGCATATCAAAGAACCTAACTGATTCATTTTTTGTCAAAATCAAACTAAGTTTAATTTTGGACCCTTTGGACCTTAATGTAGACCAATTTGAAAACGGGACCAAAAGTTAAGAATCTACATACACAGTCATGACAGTTAGATTCGGCATATCAAAGAACCCCAATTATTCAATTTGGATGAAATCAAACAAAGTTTAATTTTGGACCCTTTGGGCCCCTTATTCTGTTGGTGCCAAAACTCCCAAAATCAATACCAACATTCCTTTTATGGTCATAAACCTTGTGTTTAAATTTCATAGATTTCTATTTACTTATACTAACGTTATGGTGCGAAAACCAAGAAAAATGCTTATTTGGGTCCCTTTTTGGCCCCTAATTCCTAAACTGTTGGGACCTAAACTCCCAAAATCAATACCAACCTTCCTTTTGTAGTCATTAACATTGTGTTTAAATTTCATTGATTTCTATTTACTTAAACTAAAGTTATTGTGCGAAAACCAAGAATAATGCTAATTTGGGCCCTTTTTTGGCCCCTAATTCCTAAACTGTTGAAACCAAAACTCCCAAAATCAATCCCAACCGTTCTTTTGTGGTCATAAACCTTGTGTCAAAATTTCATAGATTTCTATTAACTTAAACTAAAGTTATAGTGCGAAAACCAAGAAAATGCTTATTTGGGCCCTTTTTGGCCCCTAATTCCTAAAATGTTGGGACCAAAACTCCCAAAATCAATACCAATCTTCTTTTTGTGGTCATAAACCTTGTGTTAAAATTTCATAGATTTCCATTCACTTTTACTAAAGTTAGAGTGCGAAAACTAAAAGTATTCGGACGCAGGACGACGACGACGACGACGACGACGACGACGACGACGACGACGACGACGCCGACGCCAACGTGATAGCAATATACGACGAAAAATTTTTCAAATTTTGCGGTCGTATAAAAATTAGATGTAGCTAATAATAATATTTGGTATGTGGTTCTTTGATGTTTTTAAATTGTGAACTAATGTCCTAATTCCCATAAGAAAAGTCTACAGATTTTTGCTGATTATTTTTTACCCTTTTGGTGTTCAATCTCTTAAAACATTATTATTTTTTTTCTTCAGAAACGTTTTGTATGATGTGCATGGAATGTAGATCATTACCCTGTTGACACACCCGATCATGCTCCTATCAGAAGTCATGAGATGTGTTTGGTCTTTATCTGCTAAATTGATTTGTCTCTCTTTTATCAATAAATGAGATTTGAACATTAATAAACTAATACCCCCTTAATTCATTATAAATGTTCTTGTGTGCACACTAAAATCAACCTATCTTTCCATCAGGATAAGGTTATTATGCAGGATCATATGTGGGTTTTCAATTTAGAAGAGTACAAGTTGTTCCATTTTCAGACTGGTATGTACAGCTAGAGCAACATGACGGGTGCCACATGTGGAGCAGGATTTGCTTACCCCCAGTATTTGGTGGGGTTCGTGTTGCTTAGTCTTTAGCTTTGTATGGTGTTTCTTGTGTACTATTTTTTTGACCTTCGTGTTGTCTGTTTATTTTCGATCTATGAGTTTGACTATCCCTCTGGTATCTTTCACCCTTCTTTAATTATCTGTTGTTCCATGGGATGAGCTCTAGATTTCGTTTTTTATGTCCACAACAGTTGCTCCTCATTCATGTTTCTCTTTCATTCAAATTAGATAATGTGATACTTTAACATAATTGTGTTATTACTAGTATGTTATCTAAAAACATAAAGACTCTATGCTAATCCATATAAATCAATCAGTGATGCCATTTAAAGATTTATAACTTTATTGAAAAAATATATTCTTCTGCAACATTACATACTTTATACATGTTTATAAAATCACTTTTCTGATGGTTATATATATGTCACCAACCTTCTTTAGTCTCTTTGACATTTCTCGCTACTCTGTGGTAAATTAGTCACATGACACAAGGCATTTACATCTTATATATTAATGCTCTTGGTAATGTAATGATGTCAGATTATTAAAGTTAAACACAAAGTCAAGGCATACATATCAGACAATTAACATAACACACAAACATGAGTAAACAAACAATATAAGACTTTGACTTTCACCAAGCTGCATATTTTTAAATAGACATTATCATCTGTCAATACCAGGCAGTGCCTGTGGTAAGAATTGTATGACTGATCACATTTATAATTTATTGACAAATAATCAATCTGCTTATAATTAATATGACAAACAAACACCAGTTAATGAGCAGATTAACAACATAAGACTCATCAATGAATTATATGACTGCTAATTATAATACAGATCTGTATCGACATTTTACTGACAAGGATCTGGCACATTTATTCTAATTTCTGTTCTCGTAATTATTATATTAGCAAATGAGAATTGTCCACCTTCAGATTTATGATGATTTTTTTCATTACTACAGAAACAAAGGATTATAAAAGGTCTTTTAAAACAAAATGCAGAAACAGAGCTTTGCCAGATTTGTAAGAAGGGTCATGGACACAAGATCTGAATTTGAATCAGATTGACAAATTTTAGAAGATACATTAATAAAGAGTGCATGATCCAAATTCATATTCTAATTAAGCAATCTGAAGTCAGTATCACATGTAAATGACTTTGAACTAACAGATAAAAAGAACTTGATGCTGTGTTATTGTTACTTGGATATAAAAAAGAAAATATGGTATGCCTGCCAATGTGACAACCCTCCACAAGAGACCAAATGACACAGAAATTAACAACTAAAGGTCACGGAATAGTCTTCAACAATGAACAAAGCTAATACCACATAGTCAGCTATAAAAGTCTGTTTTAATAGAGAAATGAAAAAGGCTGATGACTGTATAATGTTTTTTACACAACATTAAAAGAAAATTGTAGATTATAGCTACTTTTTATTATAAACAATATGATTACAAAAAGTCTTATATATAAATGATTGTAAATGCATGCATGAGATTATAAATTTCATGAGATATAAACCTCTTTATATATGAATAGTAAGTCATTGGTTAGCATGAGATTACAAAGTTAATTTCATGAGATATAAACCTCATTATAGGGGCGGATCCAGTTATTTTAAAAAGGGGGGTTCTCAACCCAGGACAAAGGGGGGTCCAAACTATATGCCCCATTCAAATGCATTGATCGGCCAAAAAAGGGGGAGGTTCCAACACCCGGAACACCCCCACCGGTCCCAACCCAGGACAAAGGGGGGGTTCCAACTATATGTCCCCATTCAAATGCATTGATCGGCCAAAAAAAGGGGAGGTTCCAACACCTGGAACACCCCCACCAATGCTTTGGCTAGATAAATATTATTAATTAGTAATTGGTCAGCTAATTTGATTTATTTTTTATTGTTGCTGCCTTTTTTCTTTCAAGGGAGGATATATACTCATAATGTCTATTTATAAAAGAGACTTCATATGATCAAATTCAATTTGCTAAATAGAGGAGTTTCTAATTTCCTTTTTTTTTAAAAGACAAAGAAAAACTGCTTATTTTGACAGGGGTCATTTAGGGATAACATGCTAAAGGATATTCAGACATGAAAATATTTCCTTTTTTTTTCTTGACAAAATCCCAAATTACTGTATTAATTAAATAATGTTTAGCAGATTCATAATCAATTCTGGTTTTTATGTTCAGCACAATAAAAATTGTTTTTTGTGTAAATTAGTGATTTTACGTTTAAAATAAATAGAAAAATATCAAAGGCTACAGAATTGACGAGTAATATGAATTATTACTTATACTTGTCTTATAAAACATCCTTCTTCTTATATATTGTATAATATTGTGGCTCAAAAAATAACAATAAAGCAGGAGTTAAAGAAAATCCAGCTGTTGGTTTCAGAAACCTGCTGAATTTATAATTCTATAAAAAATAAAAAGAAACAAGAATGTGTCCTCAGTACACCAATGCCCCACTCGCACTATCATTTTCCATGTTCAGTGGACCGTGAAATTGGGGTAAAAACTCTAATTTGGCATTAAAATTAGAAAGATCATATCATAGGGGACATGTGTACTAAGTTTGAAGTCGATTGGACTTAAACTTCATCAAAAACTACCTTGACCAAAAACTTTAACCTGAAGCGGGACAGACGGACGGACGAACGAACGAACGGACGGACGCACAGACCAGAAAACATAATGCCCCGCTACTATCGTAGGTGGGGCATAAAAATCATCCTTTTGTCCTCTTTGGAAGACAACTATAAATTTACAAACACACTTATAACTCTGTCTTTTTCCTTCCTGTTCTGTTATCATCAATATCGTTATCTTTGGTGGATTTTTTTCTACTTTCACTTTCACTTTTTGATTTATCTTTGATTTTATTTTTAGAACTGTCTACGTTATTCTTTTTATCTGATGATTCTTCTGATTTCTACAAAAGATAACAAACTATTATTTGATTTTGATGCAATTTACAATGATAAGACATTTGTATGAATTATATTTCATAAAGTAGTAGCACTGGCTCATTGCAGTGATAAGACATATACTATTTTAGAGTCCAACTTGAACAAATATAAAAATACATGTGGAATGTATCCATGGGACACAGATGATGCCCTACTTGTATATCATATAAAATTATCTATAACTGATGAATAATAAAAGTGACGTTACCAAAATTTGGACTTGATCTCGTGGTACTAAATTTTGTATTTAAGTTTCATAAAATTTGTTTGAGGCAAACTTAAGTTAGAGAACAGAATGGCAAAATTCCAGATTTTTTTTATGGGTAAAGGGGCATAACTCTATAACAATAAAAGTGACACCCCAAAAATTAAAACTTGATCTGTATTTTGTGATATTAAGCATTGTGTATATGTTTCATAACATTTTGTTGAGGCTAACTACAGTTAGAAAAAACTGAAACAAAAAATTCAGAATTTTTTTCATTTGTAAAGGGGCATAACTCTAGAACAATAAAAGTGACACCCCACAAAATTCAAACTTGATCTGTATTTTGTGGTAATAAGCATTGTGTATAAGTTTTCTAACATTTGGGTGAGGCAAATTAAAGTTAGAGAACGGAAACAACCTTTGGATCGCATGGATGTACCGACAGACGAACAAGGGTAAAACTTAATGCCACTATGGCGGGGGCATTTAATTATGGAATGACATTCTTCGCATAATTTCTAAAACGGTTTTTAAACTGGCTAGTTTCTAAAAGAATGAAAATCTAGTCTTACAGTTCAATTGAAATTTACACGGCAAAACTTCCTTAGAACAAGGATTATCTTCTTTCAATATGATTAAAGAATTTACAACTTTGGTTATGAGTGAGTCTCATGAAGTTTATAATTTGCAAAAATACAAAAAATAAGAATATCATGATTGCAATGACAGTTCTGTCAACTTTCATGAAGCAAATGCGTGAGATTTGGCCAAAATTGAAAAGATCAAAGAGAAAAAACAATAGATAAAAGGAAAATGCCGCAAAAAAAGCCTGAACATGTGTGAGTCTAGACTTAGGCAGCCCTGCAACCAGACAACTATCGACTAAATACTATAGGTCACCTGATTGCCTTCAACAATGATCAAAACCCAGGTTGAACCTAGTGCTGTGGTACTGGTATGATTTAAATATCACATTTAGCTTTAAAATATACCAACTTCATAGTATAACTGTTAACTTCTTTTAGCAACATTTTTCAAACTGATATAGAATGGACATACAATTGCAAAGACCAAAACAGATAAGGCTCCTCTACTACACAAAACAAGATATAAACAATTAAGGAACCTTTGTGAGCACGCTCACATACCCCCCCCCCCCCCCCCCCCCCCCCTCACATTGTCACTTAACAAACACATTATCACTAGATTCCTAATTTCAAAGACTGATAACGCTACAAAAGTCAACTGATAAGAATTGTGGATGATATACACATTTAAATTGAGAATGGAAATGAGGAATGTGCCAAAGAGACAACAACCTGACCATAGAAAAAAACAACAGCAGAAGGTCACCAACAGGTCTTCAATGTAGCGAGAAATTCCCGCACCCGGAGGCGTCCTTCAGCTGGCCCCTAAACAAATATATACTAGTTCAGTGATAATGAACGCCATACTAATTTCCAAATTGTACACAAGAAACTAAAATTAAAATAATACAAGACTAACAAATGCCAGAGGCTCCTGACTTGGGACAGGCGCAAAAATGCCGCGGGGTTAAACATGTTTGTGAGATCTCAACCCTCCCCCTATACCTCTAGCCAATGTAGAAAAGTAAACGCATAACAATATGCACATTAAAATTCAGTCTAAGAGAAGTCTGAGTCTGATGTCTCTGATGTAACCAAAGAAAATAAACAAAATGACAATAATACATAATAACAACAGACTACTAGCAGTTAACTGACATGCCAGCTCCAGACTTCAATTAAACTGACTGAAAGATTATGATTTCTTCATATGAACATCAGGCACAATCCTTCCTGTTAGGGGTTTAGTATCATACCATCATAACATATATGAGAAGAACATAACCCGTGTCATGTCAACAACTGGGTTTTGAATAAATGTGTTTAGTTCCAATGCAAAGACCCTATAAGTGAATCAATATTAACGCCAAAATATGCAATCTTTAATGACCTGACAACAGTATCGTAACTATATCCCTTCTTAATAAGTCTATTCAAAGGTTTTGTTAGTTTTTGAGGTGAATACTGACACCTTTGTGCTTTATAAAGAATATTTCTATAAAAAACATATTATGTCCTCATTCACTACAGTTTCAACTGTTGCAGTTGTGTAATTAGGTCAACATTTAAAGTTCAAAGGGGCATAACTCTAGTCCCAGAGAAAAATAAAAAGTAATTTCCTGTCGATATGCACATTTACATAGTATACTCTCCTCATCTTTGTTGCATGGGGTATGATAAAATACTTGTTTACCTGTCCTTTCCCTGGATAACTTTTGCCTTCTATTGTAACCTCTTCACATCTTTCTTGTTGGGTTAAAAAATCTTTCACTTCCCAGGCTTTAGATCCATCCGTCAACATAAATATAACTCTGTTACTACCCACTACATATCTGTTAAATTAAAGAAAGATAACTCTGTTACTACCCACTACATATCTGTTAAATAAAGGAAAGATAAATTTGTTACTACCCACCACATATCTGTTAAATAAAGGGAAGATAACTATGTTACTGCCCACCACATATCTGTTAAATAAAGGAAAGATGACTCTGTTACTACCCACCACATATCTGTAAAATAAAGGAAAGATAACTATGTTACTGCCCACTACATATCTGTTAAATAAAGGAAAGATAACTCTGTTACTACCCACTACATAGCTGTTAAATAAAGGAAAGATAACTCTGTTACTACCCACCACGTTAAATAAAGGAAAGATAACTCTGTTACTACCCACCACATATCTGTTAAATAAAGGAAAGAGATGAGAAACATCGTGTAGTTGTCTGAGGATTGGCAATTTTCTAAATCGTCTTTTTTATATGTTTAAGAGAACTTTTCTTTCAATTTGGTTCTTGTGAATTTGAAATATACTGTATTGAAGTTATAGCTGTAATTAAATAGCTTATATAATAGTAAGCTAGCTGTTGCCTTTTCAGTTTTTGTTTCCATTTTATACTACTATTCATGAATTTGTTGTGACAAGAATATCTTTTTCATTCACTGATTTACACATTTCATTAACTTACGACATAAAATCAATCAAACCCAGAAAAATCATCATATTAAGACTTCCTGTGATTGACTGTGTTATTGAATTATATATTTATGTTGGATGATTAATTACAATTTTATCTATGGCATCTATTCCAGTACACACAAAATATAGATACATCATATTGAGTCCACGCATTGTAAATTTGTTTCTTTAATACTTTTTGATTGATTGATTTGTTGAACATCCAATTAGGACTTTGAAATGTGGATAGATATGTTTGTGTGTTATAGATAGCATATGAGATTTTGTGTTGAATTGGTGAACATGAACTGGACAGCTAATGCACATACAACTGGTTTTACCCAACATGTGACCTGTATTAAAGCAGACTTGTATTAAAGCCATAATATTTAGATTTTCTCCTCACCTCTGTGTATCAATATGAGCATTAAACAGACTTGTATGCCACAGTGATGTAATTTTCTCAGTTTCTTTTTCACTTGGGTTTTCTAAAAACACAAAGATATAAATTATTATCATGATTATATAGAAAAATATAGAAAATGTATACTTTAATATTGTGTAGCGGGGTTGCTTCCCCTTAGTACAGGTAGAACATATAAAGCCAGGCTTAATCAACTGAGCTAGGGAATCGATTCTTTGGCTCAGTTGATTAACACACTGACTGTCACGCAGGCAACCGGGGTTCAAATCCCGGTGGTGACAATATAAAATTGTAGAGTAAATACATGTTCTCCGGTTACATTTGAAATAACGATTTAAAAAAACTAATTAAATTAAAAAGCCAATCAAAAAAGAGGACAAACATGATGAACATTAACATTCTTGGTATAAGAAAAAAAAGAGGGACGAAAGATACCAAAGGGACAGTCAAACTCATAAATCTAAAACAAACTGACAACTCCATGGCTAAAAATGAAAAAGACAAACAGAAAAACAATAGTACACACGACACAACATAGAAAACTAAAGAATAAACAACACGAACCCCACCATTGGCCATAAAATAAGATGTGGTATAATTTTCAATGAGACAACTCTCCACCAGAATTTGTCTTTCCCATTTCTCAGTAATAACAGAGTATTAATTTTTTATATATATTTTGGGTTGTCTCTCTAACCTGACACTGTAGCAAACATCATTAAGGTTTTCCCTTTCTTTGACATTTTAATCATTTCTTCTGGTTTACTTGGGTCTAACTTTGACATATCTATTTTGGGTGGTTCTCGTTTCCATTCAGGAAGTTCATCTTCTTCTAACTCGTCCTCATCATTGTCCTGAAAGGTAACCATGGTAACCATTAAAATTAAAATGAACTAAGTATGTGAAGACGTTAAAAATAATCTTAATATGTTTAAGGCCACACTTTCACCTGTAACATGTATAATGGTTTACTTATTCAAATTGTGACTTGGCTGGAGAGTTGTCTCATTGGCACTCATACATTTGTACAACATGTTCAGATATACCACATAAAAAAAAAGATATTTCTACATGTTCTAATTTATCCTCACCTGCATAATGATGATCAAGAAGACACTAAATTAACTTTAGTAGTGCAGGAATACAGCCGATCTCCTTTATCTGGTAAATGATGTCATAAAGGCGCTAAGTGACAAACTTTTCTAATGAAGCCAAAGGACATTACTCAAAAGTGGTCTATTGAATTATAATAGTATTTTGCTAATAACTTTCTATATCAATGAAGAACTTTTTCTGCTCACAAAGAATAAAATAAACTGGCATTTTCAATTTTTAAAGGTGTGAAGTTCTTTTTACTATCTGTCTCACAAATTCAAATATCTACATTCTTAATCAAAAAGACCATAAAGAGCATATAAATCAACACAAACAACACATGCAATCTAACTGATTGCTGAAAACTAAATATGATTTAAAACAAATATGGAAACATGGTCATGACAGTAGAAAAAAAAATCCAAAAAAAATCCAAAATTTCCCAAAATTTTCATTGTACTAATGAACTCAAAATCGTTAACTTTTTTTTGTCACTTTTTTTAATTCCTGTATTTACGCAGAAATTGAAATTCTTCCTTTTTCCGGTCTCATTTTCATGAGACTTCGAGTAAAGTATATATCTATTAGTCTAGTAAAATGTAGGATTGGAAGGAACCGACCCACATCTTCCAATCATATACCTACATGACCTAATCAATACCAATTTCATTTTTAATATGAATAAAACTTTACCTGATGATATCGTTTCTTTGTTTACATTGAGTATGACGTCATAACTTAAATAATGTCACAACTAAAATCCCTAACAGCACAACCACAATCGGAATGGTATTTCCGTTTCTTTTTTTTAACAGATTTTGAAGTTTAAAAATGTTTGAATTGGGAGAAAAAAAAATAATACAGACTTCGTCCCCTCTCACAGGTAATGCCTGCCTCTTATTTAAAAATGTATGTACATGATAGTAGAGAGCCAGTACAAAGAGGAATAACTATTTATCAATTGTATCTACTTTTAGTCTCTTTTTTTCTTATCTGATCTGGAAATTTTTATTCTCAGATCTGCAGTGACATCACAACATGTAACTGACCAATCAATGATTAGCATTTTTGTTATGTAAACAATGTTGATAGGTGATGCGGATAAGATTCCTCTAGATTTTCCATAGACTTATTGCAAATTAATTTAATTGATATATATCATAACCAGTTGAATATAGTAATTTTACTCTTTTAATACTGTTAAAGGCACTATATACTACCTCCATTTTGATTTTTAACATACTATAACCTCTGGTTAAAAAATAATCGGCAATATAAATAATCAGTTATCCCCTTCAAATAGATGAAAAATCTAGAGGATTCCGGATTTCATCACCTCCAGACAAATGTAAATGCCAGGATGTCCGGATCTGAGAATTTAGGTATATAAATCTGTATTAAAAACTAAATCTTCATTTGTCATTATCCAGATAAAGAGATTTTCTAAATTTATGATTCTCAGATTTAGAAACTTTTGAAATAAAAAAAAACTCTGTCTAATTAAGAAATAATTCATGGAAGCCATAGATTATTGGAAATTTACACATGGCCTGGGCCGTGATATTCGAATTTTATCCTGAGCGTTAGCGAGATTTTTCATCTATTTGAAGGGGATAACTGATTATTTATATTGCCGATTATTTTTTAACCAGAGGTTATAGTATGTTAAAAATCAACGTATCAGAAAACTTTCAACTGTAGCGTTTTCATTTGTATGACGTCATGTTTTGAAATGACTTAAATGCGCCAAAAACATTTAGGAAAAATTAATTCTTTTAGTAATAATGTCCCAATTAAAAGAAAATTTGAAATTTGGAAAGAGGAGAAAAATCCAGAAAAATATATATCACCACTAGGAAAAATGTACCAACAAACTGAAGATATGAAAGATACAGAATTGGTTGATATAGACAAGATAGAACCGCAGTATGAATACCAAGGTCTAGTATCAGTCATTAGAGCCCCTGACTACTGGCGTAACATAGGCAGCTCAAAATCCAGAACAACAGCCCAAATAGAGGAAGGAAAACAAATCATCTCGGAACAACTCCAATCTCAAACACCAAACACAGCAGTTGCTTTTACAGATGGGTCATGTTTAGGAAATCCAGGCCCCTGCGGTGCAGGAGCTATAATTTACATTAATGATAAAGAAGAAAAATTAAAAAGACCTGTCTCTAACAAAGGATCAATCTTGCTAGCTGAACTTATAGCAATAAAAATGGTTCTGGATTACATAGAATCTTTTTCAAAAGAGCAAATTAATACTTTAACTTTATTTTCGGACAGTCAGACAGCATTAGGTATCTTAACTCTCAATTGGAAAAGTGACAGCTATCATCAAACCATTAACGAAATCAAAGGGAAAATAAAAAATTTAAACGAACATGGATTTTTAATAAACTTAAACTGGACACCAGGACATGCCAACATAAAAGGAAATGACGAGGCAGACTCCTTGGCAAAAGAAGCTGCTAAAGAAGCAGAAACACTAGCCGTTGATGATATAGTGTTTACAAAACAAGATGTAAAAAAAGCAGCCAGAAATTCTGTTACAAAAAAATGGCAACGCAGATGGGAAAATAGTGATACTGGACGTCACTATTTCAGATTTCATCCTGAAGTTAAAGATAAAGTTAAAAAAGACTTCCCGTCAAAAAAAATGTACAACATAATCAACAGTTTACGAACAGGTTATTCTAAATTAAATGCATACCAATTTATAATAAACCAGCACATCGACACGAAAACCTGTCATCACTGCAAACAAAAAGAAAATGTACAACACTACCTTTTTGAATGTGACCTGTATTCAGATGCCAGAGACAAATTATTTCATCAAATATACTTCATAACAGGACAAATTCCAACAGATCTAGACAATTTATTAACAATCAATTTGCCAAATGCAGAAAATATCAATCAACTATTAGCGGAGTACATAGAGGAAACAAACCGTTTTAGTGGATAATTTGATACAAATTTCTTTAAATTTTTTATATTTTTAATTTTTCATGCCATTTCAATAACCTAATAAACCATTTTTTAAATTTATTTCACTTCATACAATAATTCTATAATATTTTTAAAGCGCCACCTACAATATATAAGTTCAAAGGAGAAACTACAATTGTGATAATTATTTTACAAGAGAGGATAATTTACAAGAGAGATTACTCTGTCATCACGACAAAGATTGAAGATTGAAGACATTAATAGACTTTCGCGGAATTTTATTTTATTTTTATTTTGTTGGTTTCTCCGAGTTCTTGTGCATTGCTTCTTTTTATTATGCATCCGAATAAGAATAAAAGTGATTTTGTCTTTTTTTAATTGCAATTTTTAAAACAATAAAATCGGCAAAGGGTTTTCAAATAGGTTTCAATACATGTGGATTTACGTGGGAAGTATATTGTAACAGCCATTTTTATGTACACCACGGAGTCTGCGCTAAGTATAGATATATCGAGAATTTTATCACAGTGTTGTTTACAAAGCGAAAGAAGCACATCATATTAGAATGGGAAGTAAATTATAACACGTCACCTCCCACTGATCAAACAGTCGTTCTAAATCAGCTTCACTGTAATCACGAATGTTTTTCTTCTTCCATTTCTCGTCTTTACCATTTTTTGTTTCTTTTTCGTCTGCTTTATTACAAATTGAAAGCAGAATTAAATTGAAAACTATGAAAATAATAATGTAAAACTGAAAGTTTCCTCCTTTCTCCACCATATTGAAATGATTATTACAAAATACAAATTTAAAAAAACGAATAAAATTGAAAGGAAAGATTTTATTTATGTTTTGTTCCAAATAGATAACATCTCATAAAAATATTATTTTAGTCTTTGAAAATTGATATCACTATCATGAATGTATAAAGCATATATATTTTTGTTTAGTTTCGTTTTGTCTAAGAATTTGTACATTGCATTATGGGATATGTTGTGACTGGAAGTGAAATATTCCTGAAAATGGTCTAGGAATACCTTAATTCTAAAGAACTCTTATATAACATCTAGTTGCTTGTTTTGTGGTAAATGTTTTTCCATAAGATTTCTTTCTAGATTTTTAAAATGTTTACTACTGACACTTTTCTCCAAATGTATTGGTGGTTGTGCCTGTTTGGTTGTACATTTGTAATTAACTCATGCAACTCTCACTTTCAGTCTTATGTACTTGTCTATATCCTGGAGAAGAAAGATACAGACTTATTAAGGAGTACAATAATAGAAGACCAGTACCATTCAAATGGATCAGCACATGTTCCAATAAGAGCGAAAACTAATATCTCGATAGCGTCTGATAAGATCAAAGGAAAAAAGTCAAAACAAAAACCATACTCAAATGGGAAGAAACCAATATAGGGTCTTATCAAGAAGCTATAGAAACACTACAGGAACATGGTAACACCACTGACTCTAAAGTAGACATAGAAGAACAGGCATTTACCATCATCAATATTCTATCCAACGCCAGCAATACAAATGTCAAGAAAAAAATAGTCTCTTTAAAAGGACCAAATTGGAAAGCCTCTGAGAAGGTTAAAGAGCTCATATCAAAAAGTAAGAATGCATTTTATAGCTGGAAACAAAATGGAAGACCCAAAGAGCAGGATAATATAGCATACACAGAAATGAAAAAATGCAAAAGAGAAGTAAGAAAACAAGTCCGCCAGGAAGATCATCTGGATAGCCAAAGATTTTACAATAACATGATGAATAATCCTGACTCAAAAACTTTCCACCGATTAATTAGGAAAAACAGGGCACAATCTGACAACTCAACAACACTAATAATAAAGGATACAAATGGAGATGATATTGTAGAACAAGAAAAGCAAACTGAAATCTTTGCAGAATTCTACGAAACTTTAGCAACTCCAGCTACAGAAGAACATTTCGACTCAGAATATATGGAAGAATGTGAATTTAGATACAATCTAATCAACTCAATTGTACATCAATCTGCCATCAATAGAAATGACATTACCAAATTTACTGAAGAAGAGATAAAAAAAGCCATCAATGAACTGAATACAGGGAAAACAGAGGATGGCTACTCCTTAACAGCAGAGCACTTTAAATATGCCGGTAATACAATATTACCAGATATTGCTAATCTCTTTAACAATATCATGCTGACAGGGACAATACCCGAGATATTTAAAACTGGCATCCTTACTCCTGTTCATAAAAAGAAAAAAGATCCAACCTTAACAACAAACTACAGAGGAATTACAGTCACCTCTGTCTTGGGGAAAATTTTTGAATATGCATTATTAGAAAAAATGCCTGACTTGAATGCTAATCAGACGGAACTCCAATTTGGCTTTACAACAGGTCTCTCACCAATCATGGCAGCTCTTGTTGTTTCTGAAGGCATACTTCATGCAAAACAACAAAACAAAAACCTATTTCTAGCAACCCTTGACAGTCAAAAGGCCTTTGATGTAGTACATCATATGATCCTGCTAGAAAAATTATACTATGAAGTTCCAGCAGATGTTTGGAAAGTAATTCAAAATCTGTACTCAAATATGTCAACGGAAGTAAAATGGAATAATCACTTCAGTAAAAAATTTCCAATAAAACAGGGAGTCAGACAGGGAGGTGTATTATCCACTCATTTTTACAAATCTTATATCAATGAATTACCAAAAGAACTAGAAAAAAGAGCCTTAGGACTATCAATAGGACTAGAATACTGTGGCAGCCCATTATGTGCAGATGATATTGTGCTGATGTCAACAGATGAAACAGAGATTCAAGCAATGCTTGATATAGCATATAAATATTCATGTGAACACAGGTACAATATCCATCCTCAAAAAAGCACTCTGATAAAGACAGAAAGAACGAAGTCAAAATATCAACCAGAAATAATCAGATTAGGAAATGAAGCAATACAAACTGATAACTAAGCAACACATTTAGGAATCATAAGAGCATCTAAAAACGAATCAAGAATAAATATACAAGAACATATAAGTATTGCAAGAAAGACTCTGTATTCTCTAATTCCAGTGGGACTAAATGGTAAACGAGGTCTTAACCCCAAAACATCTTACAAGATCTACCAAGCTTACGTACTTCCAAGACTGCTATACGGACTTGAAATACTGCCTCTGAATTTGACACAAATAGGAGAATTAAGGCAATTCCACATCAAAACTATCAGATGTTTCCAATCCCTTCCAATAAGAACTTCAACAGCTGCTGTATATATGCTTATTGGCGCAATACCAATTGAAGCTGAACTTCACAAGAGGCAACTTAGCCTGCTATATTCTATCCTAGCAAGTGAAAACACCAAACTAAGGAATCTAATGGAAAGACAACTGATTGTTAACTCAGAAAATCCAGATAGTTTCTTTCCAAGGGTCCAAGAAATCCTACAGTACTACAGCTTAACTCCAATTCACGAGCTAAAAGAAAAACTTCCAACAAAATTTCAATGGAAAAAACAAATTAATATAGCCATAGCCGATAAATGGACAAGTAAGCTACAAACCGATATGAAGGAAAAATCCACTTTGAAATTCTGCAATACAACAGATCTCAAAATTCACCAGACTCACCCAGTATGGAACTCTCTACCATCAGTAACATATGAGGTAAAAAAGGCACAAATCAAAGCCAGATTACTGACTGGTACATATCTTTTAGAATGTGACATACAGAAATTCAAAAGGGAACAAGAAAAAGCACACTGTACTCTGTGTCAGCTTGAAACAGAAACATTAGAACACTTCCTACTCAAGTGCCCAGCTCTGCACGAAAAAAGGCAAAACATTTTCCCGGACTTGAAGAAAATCATTATACAGTCTGTTGGAGATAACAAATGGAATGATACTTTCATAGGGAACCAGTCCTTAATAATTCAAATAATTATCGACTGCACAAAAGTAGCCAATGAAATGAACTTTAGTCCAGAGACAACTGTGCAAATTGAAAATATTAGCAGAGATCTATGTTATGGACTTCATACAAACAGAATACTGCTACAAAAGAGGATTAAGACTTTATAAAATGGTAATCACCCAATGGACACAAACTCTAATGGTTGTAAATTTTTTTTATATAAAATTTTATATTTTTAAATTTTATTGAACTTAAGCATTAAAAGTTTAAATCATGTAATATAAGGCTTGATAAGGACCACAGATTAAGGACACTTACATATATCAAGACCAAACCTGTGGAAGCTTTTATTATTATTATTTATTTTCTTTTTTATCTTTTACAACCATTCGTACCCATTTTTAAGGATATAGCCAATTAAAATAAATCACCTTTAAATTTTATGAGTTACCATATACATGTAAATAATGCAATAATTATTATTTAAACTGATGTAAACATTATCACTGTAAATTCTTGAGCACCAATCGTATTTATTTATTTTAAATCTTTTATCTTATCAACATCCTATTTAAAACTCATTTAACATAGCAAATGTTTTGTTTTTTAGTGTTTTAAATTTAAAAAAAAGATAAATAATGGCCTGTAAATATATCCCTTCACCTAATACTCTTTTAACATTAAAATATAAGAACTATTTTTTTTTTACTACCGTGTGACACGGGTGCTCCGTTGCGGAGGAATTTACGAAGAAAAGAAGTAGTTATGAGGGCAGTAATGCCCTTTAATGTCCCTTTAACGTCATTCGTGAAACTGTAATTTTTAGCTTCCATTAGCTTCAAATTGGTTAAAATTTAACGTGATTTGTCAAACTGTCTCAAATAATTATCATTTAATAATTATACGTCGTTTTGGGGGAAAATTTAACATGATTCGTCAAAATAAGTCAATTTTTGATCGTCTAAAAGAAAGTGTACATTTTATCGTCATGCGCCAAATATTACTGTTAATGTAATTTGGCAAGAATTTTTAACCTAGTTTGTCATGAAGTTACAATGTACCCCCATAGCCACCCGAATCTAGGTCCGTTCGCACCCATTCACGTTCGCACCCACTTATGTTTGCCCCCTTTCACTTTCGCACCCTACATGTTCGCACCAAAGTCTGTTCGCAATTTTAATTGGTTTTGTGTTTAATAAGTTTATAATCAAGTTTTTGCAAGTGTATTCTTATAAGTATATTTGTTGTCATTGTCTCAAAATAAAGTGAGACAGCATTTTTTTGTTGTTGAATAAATCTTAATCATGTTTTGGATAGTGTATTGTTCAAAAAAATAATAATCCTTTCTAAATAAAGTGGGATTCTGTCAACTTTTATTTTGTGTTGAATAACTCTTAATCATGCCATCATGTTTTGGTTAGTGTATTGCTATAACTTTGTTTCATTGACTTGTTTCAAAATAAAGTGAGCTTCTAACTACATTTTTTTTGTGTGTTGAATAAATTTTATCATGTTTTGGTTATAATAGTGTATTGCTATATTTTCAACAGGAATTTGAATTAAAATTGGGTGCATATGTGTAGAGTACGAACAGACCTTGGGTGCGAACGTGTAGGGTGCGAAAGTGTATTGGGCACGAACAGACCTGATACCGTATATACCTTACCACCCTCTCTTATTGTATCTTGATTATATCTATTGGGTCTTTCAGGATTTGACCATAAAACAACATCTTGGGGTAAAGGCCAATATTGAAAGCAATTTTTTTCAGAATGGTGAAATAATCATCTTGGAAGGTGAGCATGTTGAGCCCAGACTAAATAGAAGATTATTAATAAATACACAGACATATGTTAAGGCTGTGTCTGCTTGGTCAATGAATTAATGAATTGGGTTATGAGACAGGAGCTTTCTTAAATGCCTTGGGATCCATGTCAATTTGTACTTTTGCAAACTTGTACTTTTAAACAACATGTTTAAGTTGTAACTTATTTTTACTATACACTCATACTTTTACCAATTTTCCAGTTGTAAACAACAGTATTTATTTTTCCATACGCGCCAATAGTAGCCGTTTTTAACATATAGATGAAATAAAGTTAGATTTTTTATCTTCTATGCTGCTCTTTAAAATATATAATATGCATCTTGTCACAGAGTAGAAAAGACTTCACATGTCCTTGTTTTGCCTAAGGCTTTGGTATATAAATTGTGACAGTGAACATTTTTTAGTATCTACATGTAGTACTGTAATCAAAATATTTTGACTGGACACAAACCTGCAAAAAATACATTCTCTTGTAAACACAGTTTTTTTTTACGGAATGAAGATCATATTTAAAGTATTATTTTATTTGAAGAAAACACAGACTTCCTTATTATCATGTTAATCAATGATAAGTATATCTAATTTTCAGATACAGCAAAATGCCGGCAACAAAGAAAGATCTATACATTGCCAAAACCATTGGTGAACTGAATAAACTGGCAGAATTACCAGCAAAGATGTCTACGTCTAACTCAAAAATGTTTGTATTATACTTTTCTAGCTCTGAAATATTTATTTTGTATGAAACAAAGAATAAGAGTGGTGCCAGTGATTAAACAATAAAATCACAAAATTGACCCTGTCAAATTTGTATACTTAATATACTATCATTTAAAAAGAAAACGCTATAAGAAATGTAAGAAAAAGAATTATTTATTATAGTGCAACCTGAATATACATATAAATACATGTTTTAAAATACAAAATAATCAGCAAGCCAAATAGGCTTATGATGCACATTACAGGGTTTGACACTAACATTAGTGGTGATGTAGTCCACAGGACTACCAAGACAAAATTTTGGGTAGTCCTGGTAGTCCACCTCTATCACCGGCGAACTAGCTAGGGGGGTTTGGGGGCATGCCCCCCCCCCAAATTTTTTGCAATAAGATGCAATTTCCTGCCATCTGAGCACCTCAAAAGCACACAAATGTTCATTTGAGTTTTGAAAATATTTTGGGTTTTTTTTCAGATAAATTAAAGTTGACATTCAGTGAATAAATTTTATTACTCCTGAACTTTTACCGTCAGAAAATTTTGAAAAATGAAATGCAAAATCTGCAATCTGAGACAATTTCTAAGGCCTTGTTAGGTGGAGTTATTTGACCTTTTATTCCAGGATTATTTAGAAAAAAAGGATAAAAATAAGTCAAAGTTTTCATTAATTCTTCAAACAGTTTATAAGATTTTTCTTGTAGTGATACAATGTCTTTGTTTGTGAACTAGAGGTTAACTTCATCATCACTGTTAAAAGCAATTCAGTGGATATGTTGCTATTATTTTATAATGCCGATTATATGATAGCCTTTTTAATAGTATTGTACAACATGTACAAAATATGTTTACGATATACACATGTCATTGAGATTTATGCAACAAAATTTAGACTTATACATGTTATACATGTTTAACCCCGCCCAATTATTTATGTAAGTGCCTGTCCCAACTCAGGAGCTGTAATTCAGTGGTTGCCGTTTGTTTATGTATAAATATTTGTTTTTCGTTATTTTTGTTATATAAATAAGGCCGTTAGTTTTCTCGTTTGAATTGTTTTACATTGTCATATTGGGGCCTTTTATAGCTGACTATGCGGTATGGGCTTTGCTCATTGTTGAAGGCCGTACGATGACCTATAGTTGTTAATGTATGTGTCATTTTGGTCTCTTGTGGACAGTTGTCTCATTGACAATCATACCACATCTTCTTTTTTTATATATAATAGATTTCTTGATTAAGTTCCCCAAAAAAAGAAAAATTAACCAAGGGAAAAGTGCCATAATTTTAATGCTCATCTTTTTATTTAATTTTTTCCAGCTTGGTAAAGACAGCAGATAAGATGCTAAAGGAGGCTGAGACAGGGGACATGTTTGGGGACGAAGAGAGAGCCTATGTCCTATACATGAAATACTTCAATGTCGTCACATTTCTTAAAAAGACCCCAGAGTATAAAAAACAAAAGGTATTATTAAACAACAAAAACAGCTTAACAACTATTTTTAAGAAAGTGATAAAAAAAGAAAATATTCGAAGAGTTATGTTTCATTCTTGGTTAAAACTTGATGCTGAATAGTAGGCGTATTTCTTAAATAACTTTAAAGACTTTCAGTCTGTATAGCTGTAAATAAACTCATCAGGATTAGAATCTTGTACCACAGAGGTGTATTTCGTCTACAAAAGACTTAACAGTCATGCTCAAATCATAAATGTTAAAATGGCCTAAAACAGTACAAAAATGGACAGCATTAAGGACCTAAAAATCTGATACATTTGCCAAAGACAGCTAAGGCAATCTATTCCTTATGTAACATATCATACCTATTTAAAACAAAAATGAAATATTAGTAAACAGGTAATTCATCATTATGACCATATCAATAATAGTTTGCTTTGTGAATATAAAAATAAGAAGATGTGGTATGATTGTCAATAAGACAACTCTCCACTAGATTGACACCCACTGAATCATGTGAAGTACAGGCTCTTGGTTTGGGACAGGCACATATGATAGGTAGTCTTACAAGGTATTTTCACAGGAAGTCATGGACCCTTGTAAAATTCTAAATATTATTGTACGACTTTAATGTTTTGGTTGTCAGTAACATGTACAGGAACATATGTTTTTCTTACAGCAATATTATGATAGTTTGTTAGGACAAAAGAACCTATTAAAGTCCATTGACAAGGCAGAAGAATTAGCAGAAAGCCTAAAGGAAAGGTAAAAGGAAGTCAAGAGATATATATATAATTAAATATTATGCTCTAATTATATATCTCATATATCTGCTGTTTTTGTCGAGCCTGCAACTTTTGTTGCAGAAAGCTCGACATAGGGATAGTGATCCGGCGGCGGTGGCGGTGTTAGCTAACTTCTTAAAAGCTTTATATTTAAGAAGGTGGAAGACCTGGATGCTTCATACTTTGTATAGAGATGCCTCATGTTACGAAGTTTCAGTCAGTCACATGTCCAATGTCCTTGGCCTCATTTTCATGGTTCAGTGACCACTTGAAAAAAAAGTTCAAATTTTTTGTAATGTTGAATTCTCTCTTATTACAAGTAATAGGATAACTATATTTGATATGTGCGTACCTTGCAAGGTCCTCATGTCTGTCAGACAATTTTCACTTGACCTCGACCTCATTTCATGGATCAGTGAACAAGGTTAAGTTTTGGTGGTCAAGTCCATATCTCAGATACTATAAGCAATAGGGCTAGTATATTGGGTGTATGGAAGGACTGTAAGGTGTACATGTCCAACTGGCAGGTGTCATCTGACCTTGACCTCATTTTCATGGTTCAGTGGTTATAGTTAAATTTTTGTGTTTTGGTCTGTTTTTTTCATACTATATGCAATAGGTCTACTATATTTGTTGTATGGAATGATTGTAAGGTGTACATGTCTAGTGGGCAGATGTCATGTGACCTTGACCTCATTTTCATGGTTCAGTGGTTATAGTTAAATTTTTGTGTTTTGGTCTGTTTTTTTCATACTATATGCAATAGATCTACTGTATTTGTTGTATGGAATGATTGTAAGGTGTACATGTCTAGCGCAAGGATCCGGAAATTTTTTCACCTAATTTCGGTCATTTTCAAACAACTTAAAAGTTGATGCCCCTTTTCAAAAGATGATTGCCAAAATCACATTACAGCATGAGACTCATTATTAGTATGCTCATACTCGATCGTCATGTTCGTAGCATCAACAAACTTGTTTCACTGTTGCACCGCATTTACTTCATGATTTGTCCTACCATTTTCCAAAAATCGATCAAGGGCAGTTAAGGGAAGGCAACAGTTTAAAAATAAAATGATTTTAATGACTCAAAACGATAATATTCTCAGTTATCGCTTACGTTTCTTTCAATTCTGAAGTCAAAATTCAAACCGGATGTACTGCGACAATACTAAAACGAACAATTCCGGACTCATTTCCGGGATTAGTTTTGTTTATCCAAATCACAGGAAATCATCGGCTTTTTAATATTTTACCTTTCATAGTGTAAGAATATTAATTAAAATAGTTGCACTAGCTTTATTTAGGATGAAATTGTTTTAAATTTACGATTAATTGTCTAAATCTGTGGAAGAGAATTGCAAGCATGCGTATTACATAGTAAACAAAGCACGTGTGTCAGAAGTAAAAAAAAAAAAATTTCTACAAAATTAAACAAGTTTTAATTTGATTTTAAATCATAATTGACAATTGTCTGACCTGTTGAGTAATTAAATAATAAAGCCAGTTCGTATGGAATTTTTATTTCTTTATAATAATAGTTTGGAGCTTGTGATTAATTGCCAGGTGTGAATTAAAAACACAGGTAAAGAGATTAGCAATCATTAGCCAATAGCTCCCCGAGGCATTAATATAGTTATTAGGAGGGCCCTCAGGATTATAACACTTTAATGAAGTGGCAGTTTAATTACAGGAAGTCGATAACAAAACAAAAATATGTTCAAAATGGCGATTTTGAAAGTCGATCTCAACGAAATGACCGAAATTATTAATGTTGAAAAATAAAATTTGACCTAAATCCCAATTAAAAGTTTAGGACATTATAGTTTCAGTTTAGGACATGACTGGCAAATATGACCGTTTCCGGACCCTTGGTCTAGCGGGCAGATGTCATGTGACCTTGACCTCATTTTCATGTTCAGTGGTCAAAGTTAAGTTTTTGAGTTTTGGTCTTTTTATCTAATACTATATGCCATAGGTCAACTATATTTGGTGTATGGAAATATTTTATGATCTTTATGTCAGTAGCACAGGTTTCTTTTGACCGTGACCTCATTTTCACGGTTCATTGCACAGTGTTAAGTTTTTGTGTTTTGGTCTATTTTTCTTAAACTATAAGTAATAGGTGAACTATATATGTTGTATATAAGCATTGTTAGCTGTACATGTCTGCCTGGCATGCATAACTGTCAACCTGTGACGATGAAAATGCAGGTCATGACCTGCATTGAAGA
>NC_092354.1:81164289-81305983 GCF_963676685.1 Mytilus edulis | reverse complement strand
ATTTGGATGAGTTTGGTTAACTTCCGGTCGAAATTTCATGTCAAAACTCAAGAAAAATTTGCAAAAGGTGAGAAGAATGGTGTAATAGAATCAGGTATTTATTTCTTTGGAGATCATAAAAATTCAATTGATATGGTGAACACTACTATTTCATTATATATTTGAATGAAAATAGACATACACTTCGATAAATCAAGAGTCTAAATAACAATTGAAAGATGAGCTCTTAAAGATTTAAACTTATTGAGGCGTCAGATAATCGATGACCAGGTAGTTCGTCCCAAAATGTTGAAGAGGTTGACTGGACTTTAGTTCATTTATATGCTTTGGAATTTAGTGTGACATCCATTTACTCTGAATTAGTACACCATTTGTATAGGGACCAGCTGGTAACCACATCCGGTTGCAGGATTTTCTCGCTGCATAGAACACTTATTGGTGGCATTCGGCTATTGTCTGCTCTTTGGTCAGTTTGTTGTCTCTTTGATATATTCCCTATTTCTATTCTCAATGTTAAATGTATAATTTGTCAAAATATGACATACGAATAGCTGCAATGCCCTACACCCTCAAAGTGTATCAATATTGGTGTTGGATATGTTACTATGGTTGGAAATCTCGTTAAATACAAAGAACTTTCATGTTTACCGTCTACGACCCATCTGTATACACAATATGATGGCAGGGGTCTTCCACGTACTACGTACAAAAACAATGACACATGGCATTATTTATAGGCGGATTTAGGGGGGGCAGGGGGCCCGGGCCCCCCCCCCCCCCCCTTTTTGGGAAAAAATTTGGTTGCTTATATAGTGAATCACTGAAGCGTGACTGGAGCGGGCCCCCTCTTAGGTCAGTCAGTGGGCCCCCACTTATAAAAATTTCTGGATCCGCCATAAGACGATCTAAACACAGAACTAAAGAGAACTAAAAAAAGACATCAAAAGGATACAGATGACATGTAAAAAAAAAAAAAAAGAGCAATCGGAGCTGGAAACCCACCCGCACTGTCAATGTGTACAAACGCTTCAGTACACAACTTAATTAGAGAAGCTCGGTGTTTGGGACCTCATTGTACAAGAAACGAAATATCATGTCCAATGTCTTGCTTATCTTTATCGACAGTCATCAAAAATCTCTAGTGAAGATGAGACTTAATAAAGAAGAGACGCACGAATAAGCCATGGAATCGCACTAGCTGACACCATCAGCTACAATGAAGATTCCATAACCAAAGAATATTTAGCACCAGGATTCAAGATGTCAGGTTTTTTCTAGGCGAATAAGGAATCGAGATGTTGACATTGAAGACAGAGTTCATAATTCAAGATGAAAAAATAGACTTCTTACATTTTAAAATTATGGGTTGTTTGCCTGTGAGAGAGCTTTCACATGTTTGATTTGGATGGAGATTTGTCTCAATAGCACTCATACAACTTCTTATATCTAATGCTTGCTTATTTACCTGATATTCAGGAATAAAAACAAGGGAGAGAGAATTAACTTGCTTTCAAAGATAATATAGAACCCTCGTTTCAGAAAACAGGTGATGATGCCTTTGACTAAAACTAAATGCAGATTTATAAAGCAGTAACAATAATTCGCAGCGACATGTTTATTGTTACATTTTGGTTTTCCAGTGAACTGTGAGGAGAATTATGTTCCAAGATCTCTTGTAGCTCTTGTTAGTATGTTGTTGTATGGACAATATATAACAACCGACTCTTATAAGCAAGAAATACTAACGAATGCTTGGATATTTATATTTAACAGCTACAAACAAATCCTTAACGTTAACTCTCCAAAGATCCGTCATCATGCTTCTAAAGAAATATATGCACTTAGAAATAATGGTTCACTGTCTGACAGAACACATGAAATAAACATGTTGTTAAGTCGGATGGAGGCACTGTTAACAGATAACCTGCGAAGATGGATATCAGCTTGACAAGAAATGGCAAGACTTGCTAAAGAGTTTGAGAAGAGGGGCGAAAGATACCAGAGGGACAGTCATATATCGATCTTTTAATGTAGAGAACACATCTGACCATGAGCAGAAACTAAGAGCTCAAATGTCGTTTATCCATGATGTAGGTTCTGTGGTAGCAGAGATAGGAAATCTATTTCTTGAAGAAAGCAACAAACTGCTTGTTCTGTATACCAATTAAAGATATAGCTCCCTCAGCAGTTGTTGATACTATTCGTCGTTCGTTGAATAGAAAAGGGACTTTCCGATTTGATTTTCCTCTGAGTTCAGTATTTTTGTGATTTTACTATTTGGAACTATTGATAAGATGTAACTATTGTAGACAATATAAAGATTGACAGTACAAGGAGACGTTGTCAAAGGCAAACATGCTAACCACGAAACTGATAGAGCTTCTCACGTGTAGATCAATGCAAAACAGAGCTCATTCATTTTCTGTCAAATAAACAGATGGATGAAAACATTTTCGAGATGAGAATCATTGCTACAGTTGTTACAGATATATTAGTACTTGTTTCATGTGACAACGCAGCTGATATTTATGGGTTGCTTTTGGACTGGAAACCACTTCGTATACATTTCAATTCATGAGCTTGCTACCTTTTTAGAACAAGAAAAAACATATGCATTGCCTGTTTTCCATGCATTCACTGTATTCGACACTGTGGCATAGATCGCTGGTTAAGGTGAGAAAAAAAAAAACAGGGGATACATGAATGGTATTGAATGGTGTCACAAGAGTATACACCGTTATGAGAGACCAGGGTTGCGTCCAATATCGTAGCAGCTACGTAGTGATGCGTAGATGATTGTCTACTGAGCGAGTAGCTAGTCTAGCTGCTATCTATATCTATGTTGCAGCTAGGCTAGCTACACGTTCAATAGTCATACATCTACATAGCCCTTTGTAGCCGCTACGGTATTTGACGCAACCCAGGTGAGTACTCTGAATGTCGACAACACTATTACGCAATTAATCGAACGATTCGTTATGCTGATGTTTGATCGAACAATATCAGAGGTCAATGATATTTAACCTTTTTTTGGACAACATTGCTTTTTTTTTATCAAACATATGTATTTTGTCTCTAAATTACGTTTACTTTTTTTTTTACCGGAAGTGACAAATTTCTGAATAAAATACCCCGAGGGTTTCAAAGAAATGATACATTATTTCAAAACATGAATACACAATAATATTATAGTCTACACAGCAAACTTTGGCTACCAGCTGTGAGATTTGAATAATCATTAATCAGTTATCAAATGCATGTCCACCATTTTGATGATTAAACCGGAAGTGGATAAAACCAAGCTTGCCTCCATATCTAATTTTGTTTAGAATGGTCCAAACTATGTTTCTACCAAATTTCATGCTTTTAAAACATAGTGCACAATTGTTCACCTGTCTGCTCGGTAGCCATTTATCAGTTATCAAATGCATGTCCGCCATTTTGATGATAAAACCGGAAGTGGATCAAATCAACCTTGCCTCCATATCTAATTTTGTTTAGAATGGTCCAAACTATGTTTCTACCAAATTTTATGCTTTTAACACAAAGTGCACAATTTTTCACCTATCTGCTGGACTAAATCAGTTAGGTTCTTTGATATGCTGAATCTAAAAATGTACTTAGATTCTTGATTATTGGCCCAGTTTTCAAGTTGGTCCAAATCGGGGTCCAAAATTAAACTTTGTTTGATTTCATCAAAAATTGAATAAATGGGGTTCTTTGATATAACAAATCTAACTGTGTATGTAGATTCTTCATTTTTGGTCCTGTTTTCAAATTGGTCTACACTAAAGTCCAAAGGGTCCAAAATTAAACTTAGTCTGATTTTAACAAAAATTGAATTCTTGGGGTTCTTTGATATGCTGAATCCAAAAATGTACTTAGATTTTTTATTATGGGCCCAGTTTTCAAGTTGGTCCAAATCAGGATCTAAAATTATTATATAAAGTATTGTGCAATAGGAAGTCTTTTCAATTGCACAGTATTGCGCAATGGCAAGAAATATCTAATTGCACAATATTGTGAAATAGCAATTTTTTTTTTAATTAGAGTTATCTTTCTTTGTCCAGAATATTAAGCAAGAAATATCTAATTGCAAAATATTGTGCAATAGCAAGATTTTTTTTTAATTGGAGTTATCTTTCTTTGTCCAGAATCAACTTAAATCTTTGTTATATACAATATACAATGTATATTCACTTTTTACTACCAACTGATAAATTAAAATAATCTTTACCATTCAGTGATAACAAGCAGTTTTTTTTTACATCTTAATATTTTATGATGTATTTAAATGAGTAGTTATTGTTGCAAACTCCATTAGAAATTTTAATTGAGATTAGTTTTGGAATAAGGGAAAGGGGGGGTGTGATTAAAAAAATTGGGTTCAATTTTTCTCATTTGAAATTTCATAAATAAAAAAGAAAATTTCTTCAAACATTTTTTTGAGAGGATTAATATTCAACAGCATAGTGAATTGCTCTAAGAGAAAAACAAAAATTTTAAGTTCATTAAAACACATTCATTCTGTGTCAGAAACCTATGCTGTGTCAACTATTTAATCACAATCCAAATTTAGAGCTGAATCCAGCTTGAATGTTGTGTCCATACTTGCCCCAACCGTTCAGGGTTCAACCTCTGCGGTCGTATAAAGCTACGCCCTGCGGAGCATCTGTTTAAAAATTGTATAAAGGTATAAAAATAATGAAAAGTTATTTTTCAATATGTATTTGAATATTATATTATTATGATTTAATCTTTTTCACCCATAAAACGTAAATATAAGGAATAATTTTGAATGGTGACAAATAAGGGGAAGAAACTCTTAGTTGAAATATCTTTGTAAAACAACAGGGCAATTTATTTACGACCTAAAGCTAAGGTAATTGGTGTTAATCAACAGTGTGTTTGACACCAAAGCTGTCAAGTGAAGCCATGCACTTAATGTGTCACTTAATTTGACAGTTTACATAGCTAGATGAACTGCATGTTCATGGAAGAATTAAGAATTTGCCGGTATTTCAAAGGAATATTACTTGTGAAAATCAATCTCAAGGCTAAGAAATACGGGTGAAATCGGGTCATTTTCGGAATTTCCGGGTTATTTCAATGACCCGGCGGGTGATCCGGGTGATCCCTCAGAATTGTGAAAATCTCGGGTCACACCCGCAGAATCCAGGTCAGTTGACAGGTATGGGCATGGTTCATCTGACCTTGACCTCATTTTCATGGTTCATTGGTCTTTGTTTAGTTATCTTGGTTAATGTTAAGTTTATGAGACAGTTGTATACGTAATAAAGCTTTATACTTAGGACTATCAACATAATATCAATGATTAGTATAGAAGGCGAGACATTTCAGCGTGTGCACTCTTGTGTATTACTTGCTTCTAATATAGATTTTTGGTAAACATCTGCAAATTAGAGTTTACTTTTTATCCCTTCTTTCATGGAGATTTTAGTAATTTGTTTCAATAGAATTTTGAGTTTAACTTTTTATATGAATTTGAACTGTTACTTTAATTGTATACTCAGATATGAATTGAGCAATATAAAAAGAACAGTATTTACATATGACCCTTTATACTATAGTAAAATCCAAACATTGTAGCACAGCATGCGAAGGAACACCTCTCTTTCAAATCTCACCACTTCTCCCTATCAGTTTCAAAAAGAGAAGACTCTTCTCTCTATGAAGTAGTGTGAGCCCTGGCCTGCAATAAAACAAAACAGGTTACCAATGAACTGTCATAGTAGATATAAGAAGATGTGGTATGAGTGCCAATGGGACAAATCTCCATCCAAGTCACAATTTGTAAAAATAAACCATTATAGGTATTAATACAAAAACTGGTCTTCAACACAGAGCCTTGGCTCATACCAAACAGTAAAATATAAAGGGCCCCAAAAGTAACATTTGTATAATCATTCAAATGGGTAAACCAACAGATTCATCTATATAAAAAACGAAAAACGAGAAACACTTATGAACCACATAAACAGAACCACTGAATATTTCTTTAAAAACATAATTACTGAGATATTGATCAACTAGTTGGAATTGATGGTTAGTTCCACAAATAATCTTATGACTAAAGTTGATTATGTTGATAGTATTAACTGTCATACCTGCCAACTTTTCCAAATCTCCATGGTGGATTTTAAATGCAAGATAACTTTATGCTTCTCTTATTATTAGTGTTTTTAATCAACCACTATTATTGTTGTGTATATACATGTATGACATAAGATACTCTTTTAACTCATTTGAGGTGTCCTGTTTATAATTTAGAAATAATTGATGTGCAAGCTATACTTTATTGTAGTTTTAAAATGGGTAGGCATTATATTCGTGATTTTTTTTTGCCCGAGCAATAGTGAGGGCTAAAATAACACGAATATAAAGCCTACCCGTGTTAAAACTACAATAAAGTATAGCTTGCATCAAGTATTTCGATTCTGAATAGGACAATTAAGGTAATTTCTATGTCTGATAAGTATAAGTGTAAAAGCGTTTGTGTAGGCTCTTCCATGAACCTCCCTATTTTGTTTGTAAAGAAGCAAACGGCAGGCCCTGTGATTTTTCAGAAGGAGGAGTTTGAACAGCCAGCATGAACGGTTGTTGTATCTAGGTCAAATATGTCCATTTCGGAATACAACACATTACAGTCATAATAAATGAATTAGTAACGTCATGTGCACCATTTAAGAGTTTGAAAGTGTTTTAAAGTTAAGGAAATATATTAAGTGCATGATAATTTGATAAAATTCATTATTCTAAAGAAGTCAATATACACATGTGCAAATAAATTTTATTGGATTTAGAGCATGGGTTCGTTCACAAAGCGAAAGAAGCACGTCATATTAGAATAAAGAATTTCAAATTTCACGTCATCCTTAGTATGCTGAATTGTTGATGACTTATGATCAGCTTTAAAATAAAATTGTGAAACTGAACACAGAACTTGATACAGACACATTTACATAGGAGACTATTGTTTGATATGTTTTGTAGGTATGAAGAAATAGAGGCCAAATTAATAGCTGAGAAGTTGTCCCCCTTAGACTCTAGTCCACCAATCAACGGAAAGGTTGACAGTCCTAGAGAGAAGGAAGAAACTGATGGCGAACAAAAGAAAGAGGAAAAGGAAAAAGAAGTAAAAGGTATATTTATTGATTTCAAATGAGGAGAAATTATTCTATGATTGGAATTAAATATGTTCCATTAAGACTTTGATATACAATTTGGTACACCATACACACTTTTCCTCTATGTAAGACACATCAGTGCCACTCCAATCAGATATGATCTAGTAGAGTATGTGCCATTTATACCTTAGACCATCTGTTTCTTGACACATAAAAACCATAATGATTGAACATTTTGTAAACATGTACATGTACAGAAACAATTGAGTAAGGCTAAGGTGGTTGGTACTTGCAAATAATCATTTACAAGTGTAGATTAATTGATTTGCTGATTTTTTTTAACCAATTGCAGTTTTAATATGGATTAACAAGTTCAAATATCAGTAGTGAGAAAGTGTTTGAACTATTTTTGCTACCATCTAAGTCATTGTTCTCTGGTGGATAGTTTTCTGTAGACAATTATACAGTATGATCAACATTTCTCATCTGAGTTTTATCAAATGTTTGTCAAAGGTAACATCAGCAATACATTCAATTACTAAAACAAAACCAGTCAGTAAGTTTGCACAATATGTCGATAGAAAATATGGAAAGTTAACCTTGTAAGAACGCTTTAACTTGCTTTTTTATGCAACAGGTTTAGGTCAGTTATTTCATGGACAAAATAAAGAAATTAGAGATTTTTCAATATTTTTTTAGGAGTTATTAATGCCAATTAGAAGTTTTGTTAGTTTGTAAAATGCATGATGCTGACAATCTCCCTGTCTCTTACATTTAATGAAATTAATGACAAAAAGTTACATTGTCATGTAAACTATCATCATTATTTTTTAAAAGATATGAAAGTTATGTCCCTTTGAAATGTAATCAATATGTAAAGACAACTTTGTAAGTGCCCCATAACCTACAGTTCACAATTCACGATAGAGTTTAATGAAATTGTGTGAAATGAATTTCTCAGCAATTTTTTCAATGACTTTGGTAATCTGTTCAGATTATTATTTTTTTTATAGTTTTATATGTTCTTTAGAATGTGAGCGATACATAAGCCTGATGAGTTCCAGTCTACTGATATAGGACAATGGCTACACCTGATCAAATCTAGGTTGTAATTACTGATAAACCATATGACCAGCTATGAAAAGAAAACTCTTAACTCTTCTCATTATTACATAGTTGGTATTTTATTCAGATGAACCAAAGACACCAAAGACCATCCAAGGTGAGATAACTCCTACATCACTCTACAGCTTACTACAGGTACAAGATGTACAGTTAATTATCATGGATGTCAGATCAGACAAGGACTTCAAAGAATCACATATCAACCATAAATGTTGTATAAATATACCTGTAGAGATTGTTCCTCCAGGGTAAGAAATATAAATTGTCCTGTAGAGATTGTCCTTCCAGGAAATCTAAAATAATGTGTATTTGTAGCTTTTCTCCAAGGCACAACACAATCATTTCTTCATATTAAAAGTATTATCTAGAGTTTTTGATAAAATTGAGAATAAAAACAGGGCATGTGTCATTTGTTAGTTTATGTGGATTATCGATCAAAGAGTAGAATACAGATCAATGCCACCAATGGCGAGAAAATCCTCCACAGAGAAACAGGCTTTAGCTGGTCCCTTAACAAAACTAATTCAGTGAAAATGGACGTCATACTAAACTTCAAAATATGTAAATGAACCAAAATTACAAAACACATACAAGACTAACAATAGCCATGAATAATAACAATCACACAGCAACAGAAACATTATTGATATGACCTGCGACCTGTACATTTCCCTTAAAAACGACCTCTCGACGAATTTAAAAGCAACCTTGCAACCTGAGGGGGGTACCCTGTTGGAGCCTCTTTAATCATATCATACTGACTGGTGTGTGTTTCTTCTATACAGGATATTATATTAATTTCATTTTAGGACTACTGTTATTCACATTGCAAAATCTTTACCAGAAGATTCAAAATCACCATGGCAACAGAGAGGCAATGTAGACCATATTATTTTATTGGACTGGAGTTCTAAATTAGAGGACTGTAACATAGGAACTACATTACGAACACTAAAAGATGCATTATTTAAAGTAAGTATAGAGTTACCCCTTATATTATGTTTGTTTGTTGTTCTTGTTAGTGCTTAACACCATTCTTATTGGCCTTGGCTATATTATGGTCAGCAGTATTTGTTGGTGGATGAAGCCAGATTTCCCTAAGATAGACAGCGATCTTGGACTGGAAAACTGGCAAACCTTCTCAATTAAGATTGGTGTCAAACCAAGAGGATATATAAATAAGAAGATGTGGTATGATTGCCAATGAGACAAATATCCACAGAGACCAAATGACACAGAAATTAACAACTATAGGTCACTGTATAGCCTTAAACAATGAGCAAAGCAATTACCACATAGTCAGCTATAAAAGCCCCGAAATTAAAATGTAAAACAATTCAAAGGAGAAAACTAACAGCCTAATTGTTTGTTTGTTGTTCTTGTTAATGCAGAACACCACTCTCATTGGCCTTGTATATATAAACGTTCGGCAGTATTTTTTGGTGGATGAAGCCAGAGTTCCCTGAGCGAGACAGCGACCTTGGACAGGAAAACTGGCAATCCTTGTCTAAGATTGGTGTCAAACCCAGTGTAACATTTTATTTCTCATTGTTGAAGACTGTACTGTTGCCAAGTATTGCTTACATCCGCATAATATGAATTTTGGTGAATACTTTTCTCATTTGAAATCACACCTAATCTTCATTCTTGTAATTTATATATTCACCTGACTTTGACCATATCATGTATCAGAGATTAGTGTTATGATGCTGTAGGTAAGGTCTGTTTCTCAATCACTATATGCAATAGGATGATTTATTTGGTGTATGGAATGATTGTGAAGTAAACATATTCATCAGACAGCGTTCATCTGACTTTAACCTCGTTTACATTGATCAATAATTCAATTTTGGATGTAACACGTATTCTGATTTGCTGAAGTTATTTTGTTATCAGCCCATAGACATAATTTAGTCATGTGACCGTAACGTCATCAACATTTTTTCATAGTTTTCTACGGTTTAAAATGGAATTTAGAATTAAATTTTAAGAAATGACTGTAATATTTTTTCTGTCTATTTGAAATAACATAAATGGTGCACACTGTTAAATAGCCCGCTATGCGCGTTATTCAGTGTGCACCAAATTTTTTATGTTATTTCTTCATAGACAGAAAAAATATTACAGTCATTCCTTAATTGATAATGTTCCATTTATATAATCCTTTTTGTATACCCTTTTTATGCTCCATTTATGGGCATTATGTTTTCTGGTCTGTGCCTCCATCTGTTTGTTCGTCCGTTCATTCATCCGTCTGTCCCGCTTCAGGTTTAAGTTTTTTGTTAAAGTTTTTGGTCAAGGTAGTTTTTGATTTAACTAGACACTTAGTATGCATGTTTGCTATGATATACTCTTTCCAATTTTACTGCCAAACAGGAGTTTTGACTCCAATTTCAGGATCCAGTGAACATATAAAATGGTAGTATAAGTGGAGCATATAAAATGGTAGTATAAGTGGAGCATCTGTGTAATGTGGACACATTCTTGTTTCTCTAAGACTTTAAGGGGAGACTTTTCAGAGTGTGCACTCTTGTGATAATCTAGCTCTTGATTGATCAAATAATTTTTTCATGATGAAACAGAAACTGTATCTATATTTTTATTATTGTTTCTTTTCAGTATGATTCAACAGTGATAATTAAGAGTGAACCATTGGTGTTAGACGGAGGATATGACCAGTGGTTATTGTATTATCCACAAATAACAACAAATTCTAATATCTCAAGACCAAAAACAGACCTTATGTCTCCTAAACCATCATGTATGTATTATCCACAATTAACAACAAATTTATTATCTACAATTAACAACAAATTTATTATCCACAATTAACAACAAATTCTAATGTCTCAAGACCAAAAACAGACCTTATGTCTCCTATACCATCATGTACATGATGTATGTACAAATGTATTAATGACAGTTTATTACAAATTCTTATCTATCAAAAGATCTCTATGACTGTTTTATGATGGTGCACAGCCGTTGGCCCGTTGTTAGAATATCTTCTGTCGAAGTCAAACTAAGGAAGAACCATCCAGACTTGGCATTGGAATTGTTACAAATGATAATTAATGACCAAATGAATCTTTGCTATTCTATAATGAAATAAATATAATAATGAATATATCAGCCTGCATCCATCCTTTAGAGTAGATATGCTATTTCTTTATTTTTTTGTCATAAGACTAGATCATGTAATGCTTCGAAAAAAAAATCTAAGGAACAAACAAAAGTCTAGTGATCATGTGCATCTACCTGTTAACATTCATTGCCCTTCAGGAACAAACAAAAGTCTAGTGATCATGTGCATCTACCTGTTAACCTTCATTGCCCTTCAGGAACAAACAAAAGTCTAGTGATCATGTGCATATACCTGTTACCATTCATTGCCCATCAGGAACAAACAAAAGTCTAGTGATCATGTGCATCTACCTGTTAACATTCATTGCCCTTCAGGAACAAACAAAAGACTAGTGATCATGTGCATCTACCTGTTAACATTCATTGCCCATCAGGAACAAACAAAAGTCTAGTGATCATGTGCATCTACCTGTTAACATTCATTGCCCTTCAGGAACAAACAAAAGTCTAGTGATCATGTGCATCTACCTGTTAACATTCATTGCCCTTCAGGAACAAACAAAAGTCTAGTGATCATGTGCATCTACCTGTTAACATTCATTGCCCATCAGGAACAAACAAAAGTCTAGTGATCATGTGCATCTACCTGTTAACATTCATTGCCCTTCAGGAACAAACAAAAGTCTAGTGATCATGTGCATCTACCTGTTAACATTCATTGCCCTTCAGGAACAAACAAAAGTCTAGTGATCATGTGCATCTACCTGTTAACCTTCATTGCCCATCAGGAACAAACAGAAGTCTAGTGATCATGTGCATCTACCTGTTAACATTCATTGCCCATCAGGAACAAACAAAAGTCTAGTGATCATGTGCATATACCTGTTACCATTCATTGCCCATCAGGAACAAACAAAAGTCTAGTGATCATGTGCATCTACCTGTTACCATTCATTGCCCTTCAGGAACAAACAGAAGTCTAGTGATCATGTGCATCTACCTGTTAACCTTCATTGCCCTTCAGGAACAAACAGAAGTCTAGTGATCATGTGCATCTACCTGTTAACCTTCATTGCCCTTCAGGAACAAACAAAAGTCTAGTGATCATGTGCATCTACCTGTTAACCTTCATTGCCCATCAGGAACAAACAAAAGTCTAGTGATCATGTGCATCTATCTGTTAACATTCATTGCCCTTCAGGAACAAACAAAAGTCTAGTGATCATGTGCATCTACCTGTTAACCTTCATTGCCCTTCAGGAACAAACAAAAGTCTAGTGATCATGTGCATCTACCTGTTAACCTTCATTGCCCTTCAGGAACAAACAAAAGTCTAGTGATCATGTGCATCTACCTGTTAACATTCATTGCCCATCAGGAACAAACAAAAGTCTAGTGATCATGTGCATCTACCTGTTAACATTCATTGCCCTTCAGGAACAAACAAAAGTCTAGTGATCATGTGCATCTACCTGTTAACATTCATTGCCCTTCAGGAACAAACAAAAGTCTAGTGATCATGTGCATCTACCTGTTAACATTCATTGCCCTTCAGGAACAAACAAAAGTCTAGTGATCATGTGCATCTACCTGTTAACATTCATTGCCCATCAGGAACAAACAAAAGTCTAGTGATCATGTGCATCTACCTGTTAACATTCATTGCCCATCAGGAACAAACAAAAGTCTAGTGATCATGTGCATCTACCTGTTAACCTTCATTGCCCATCAGGAACAAACAGAAGTCTAGTGATCATGTGCATCTACCTGTTAACCTTCATTGCCCATCAGGAACAAACAGAAGTCTAGTGATCATGTGCATCTACCTGTTAACCTTCATTGCCCATCAGGAACAAACAAAAGTCTAGTGATCATGTGCATCTACCTGTTAACATTCATTGCCCATCAGGAACAAACAAAAGTCTAGTGATCATGTGCATCTACCTGTTAACATTCATTGCCCTTCAGGAACAAACAAAAGTCTAGTGATCATGTGCATCTACCTGTTAACATTCATTGCCCATCAGGAACAAACAAAAGTCTAGTGATCATGTGCATCTACCTGTTACCATTCATTGCCCATCAGGAACAAACAAAAGTCTAGTGATCATGTGCATCTACCTGTTACCATTCATTGCCCTTCAGGAACAAACAAAAGTCTAGTGATCATGTGCATCTACCTGTTAACATTCATTGCCCATCAGGAACAAACAAAAGTCTAGTGATCATGTGCATCTACCTGTTAACATTCATTGCCCTTCAGGAACAAACAAAAGTCTAGTGATCATGTGCATCTACCTGTTAACATTCATTGCCCTTCAGGAACAAACAAAAGTCTAGTGATCATGTGCATCTACCTGTTAACCTTCATTGCCCATCAGGAACAAACAGAAGTCTAGTGATCATGTGCATCTACCTGTTAACCTTCATTGCCCTTCAGGAACAAACAAAAGTCTAGTGATCATGTGCATCTACCTGTTAACATTCATTGCCCTTCAGGAACAAACAAAAGTCTAGTGATCATGTGCATCTACCTGTTAACCTTCATTGCCCTTCAGGAACAAACAAAAGTCTAGTGATCATGTGCATCTACCTGTTAACCTTCATTGCCCTTCAGGAACAAACAAAAGTCTAGTGATCATGTGCATCTACCTGTTAACATTCATTGCCCATCAGGAACAAACAAAAGTCTAGTGATCATGTGCATCTACCTGTTAACATTCATTGCCCTTCAGGAACAAACAAAAGTCTAGTGATCATGTGCATCTACCTGTTAACATTCATTGCCCATCAGGAACAAACAAAAGTCTAGTGATCATGTGCATCTACCTGTTAACATTCATTGCCCATCAGGAACAAACAAAAGTCTAGTGATCATGTGCATCTACCTGTTAACATTCATTGCCCTTCAGGAACAAACAAAAGTCTAGTGATCATGTGCATCTACCTGTTAACCTTCATTGCCCATCAGGAACAAACAGAAGTCTAGTGATCATGTGCATCTACCTGTTAACATTCATTGCCCTTCAGGAACAAACAAAAGTCTAGTGATCATGTGCATCTACCTGTTAACCTTCATTGCCCTTCAGGAACAAACAAAAGTCTAGTGATCATGTGCATCTACCTGTTAACCTTCATTGCCCTTCAGGAACAAACAAAAGTCTAGTGATCATGTGCATCTACCTGTTAACATTCATTGCCCTTCAGGAACAAACAAAAGTCTAGTGGTCATGTGCATCTACCTGTTAACATTCATTGCCCTTCAGGAACAAACAGAAGTCTAGTGATCATGTGCATCTACCTGTTAACATTCATTGCCCATCAGGAACAAACAGAAGTCTAGTGATCATGTGCATCTACCTGTTAACATTCATTGCCCTTCAGGAACAAACAAAAGTCTAGTGATCATGTGCATCTACCTGTTAACATTCATTGCCCTTCAGGAACAAACAAAAGTCTAGTGATCATGTGCATCTACCTGTTAACATTCATTGCCCTTCAGGAACAAACAAAAGTCTAGTGATCATGTGCATCTACCTGTTAACCTTCATTGCCCATCAGGAACAAACAAAAGTCTAGTGATCATGTGCATCTACCTGTTAACCTTCATTGCCCATCAGGAACAAACAAAAGTCTAGTGATCATGTGCATCTATCTGTTAACCTTCATTGCCCTTCAGGAACAAACAAAAGTCTAGTGATCATGTGCATCTACCTGTTAACATTCATTGCCCTTCAGGAACAAACAAAAGTCTAGTGATCATGTGCATCTACCTGTTAACCTTCATTGCCCTTCAGGAACAAACAAAAGTCTAGTGATCATGTGCATCTACCTGTTAACCTTCATTGCCCTTCAGGAACAAACAAAAGTCTAGTGATCATGTGCATCTACCTGTTAACATTCATTGCCCATCAGGAACAAACAAAAGTCTAGTGATCATGTGCATCTACCTGTTAACATTCATTGCCCTTCAGGAACAAACAAAAGTCTAGTGATCATGTGCATCTACCTGTTAACATTCATTGCCCATCAGGAACAAACAAAAGTCTAGTGATCATGTGCATCTACCTGTTAACATTCATTGCCCTTCAGGAACAACCAAAAGTCTAGTGATCATGTGCATCTACCTGTTAACATTCATTGCCCTTCAGGAACAAACAAAAGTCTAGTGATCATGTGCATCTACCTGTTAACCTTCATTGCCCATCAGGAACAAACAGAAGTCTAGTGATCATGTGCATCTACCTGTTAACATTCATTGCCCTTCAGGAACAAACAAAAGTCTAGTGATCATGTGCATCTACCTGTTAACCTTCATTGCCCTTCAGGAACAAACAAAAGTCTAGTGATCATGTGCATCTACCTGTTAACCTTCATTGCCCTTCAGGAACAAACAAAAGTCTAGTGATCATGTGCATCTACCTGTTAACATTCATTGCCCTTCAGGAACAAACAAAAGTCTAGTGGTCATGTGCATCTACCTGTTAACATTCATTGCCCTTCAGGAACAAACAGAAGTCTAGTGATCATGTGCATCTACCTGTTAACATTCATTGCCCATCAGGAACAAACAGAAGTCTAGTGATCATGTGCATCTACCTGTTAACATTCATTGCCCTTCAGGAACAAACAAAAGTCTAGTGATCATGTGCATCTACCTGTTAACATTCATTGCCCTTCAGGAACAAACAAAAGTCTAGTGATCATGTGCATCTACCTGTTAACATTCATTGCCCTTCAGGAACAAACAAAAGTCTAGTGATCATGTGCATCTACCTGTTAACCTTCATTGCCCATCAGGAACAAACAAAAGTCTAGTGATCATGTGCATCTACCTGTTAACCTTCATTGCCCATCAGGAACAAACAAAAGTCTAGTGATCATGTGCATCTATCTGTTAACCTTCATTGCCCTTCAGGAACAAACAAAAGTCTAGTGATCATGTGCATCTACCTGTTAACCTTCATTGCCCTTCAGGAACAAACAAAAGTCTAGTGATCATGTGCATCTACCTGTTAACATTCATTGCCCTTCAGGAACAAACAAAAGTCTAGTGATCATGTGCATCTACCTGTTAACCTTCATTGCCCTTCAGGAACAAACAAAAGTCTAGTGATCATGTGCATCTACCTGTTAACATTCATTGCCCATCAGGAACAAACAGAAGTCTAGTGATCATGTGCATCTACCTGTTAACATTCATTGCCCTTCAGGAACAAACAGAAGTCTAGTGATCATGTGCATCTACCTGTTAACATTCATTGCCCTTCAGGAACAAACAAAAGTCTAGTGATCATGTGCATCTACCTGTTAACCTTCATTGCCCATCAGGAACAAACAAAAGTCTAGTGATCATGTGCATCTACCTGTTAACATTCATTGCCCTTCAGGAACAAACAGAAGTCTAGTGATCATGTGCATCTACCTGTTAACATTCATTGCCCTTCAGGAACAAACAAAAGTCTAGTGATCATGTGCATCTACCTGTTAACATTCATTGCCCTTCAGGAACAAACAAAAGTCTAGTGATCATGTGCATCTACCTGTTAACATTCATTGCCCTTCAGGAACAAACAAAAGTCTAGTGATCATGTGCATCTACCTGTTAACCTTCATTGCCCATCAGGAACAAACAAAAGTCTAGTGATCATGTGCATCTACCTGTTAACATTCATTGCCCTTCAGGAACAAACAAAAGTCTAGTGATCATGTGCATCTACCTGTTAACATTCATTGCCCTTCAGGAACAAACAAAAGTCTAGTGATCATGTGCATCTACCTGTTAACCTTCATTGCCCATCAGGAACAAACAGAAGTCTAGTGATCATGTGCATCTACCTGTTAACCTTCATTGCCCATCAGGAACAAACAAAAGTCTAGTGATCATGTGCATCTACCTGTTAACATTCATTGCCCTTCAGGAACAAACAAAAGTCTAGTGATCATGTGCATCTACCTGTTAACATTCATTGCCCTTCAGGAACAAACAAAAGTCTAGTGATCATGTGCATCTACCTGTTACCATTCATTGCCCATCAGGAACAAACAAAAGTCTAGTGATCATGTGCATCTACCTGTTAACATTCATTGCCCTTCAGGAACAAACAGAAGTCTAGTGATCATGTGCATCTACCTGTTAACATTCATTGCCCATCAGGAACAAACAAAAGTCTAGTGATCATGTGCATCTACCTGTTAACCTTCATCGCCCTTCAATACATGAATTTTCTAATTCTTACTTAATTTATCCCTTTCCTGACCTATTGATAATTTTTAATCAGCGGTGATTCATTTGATCTTACATGTAGTTCTTCATTGTTCAAAATTTGTTTATGACGTAGAATTTTCTTTCTTTCATCTAAAATTCCTATTGTGACGTCATGAAAAAAGGCAAAATGCTTGATGACGTCACCTCACAGTTTAAATTTTAAAATTCAACTGTCTCAAGTGGATAAATATCGTATCACTCTCTTTTTAGTGGTATAATCTTTTTACATACAAAGTAAAAAATAAACTAATTATTCAAAGTATGTCAGAAATTGAATTTTTTTTTTACTTAACTTAACATTAAATTTATTTTTTCTGGTATTTATCTTACAGTGGATTTTGACTACCCTGATTTTGATGAAGCCTTCATCAACACACCTACTCCTGACAGAGCCAATCAAAATCAACTAAATGGAACAGTTACCCAATCACAACCAAGTTCACTAATTAATGACCTTTCAGGTCAGAGACCACAGTTTCCAAGGATAGACAGGTCAACCAAACCCAAACCATTACAATCAAGTGTTTCTACAAATCTTACCAATCAAACTGACGTTGAAAAACTTAATGAATTGAAACCTAAAGTTACTTCCCTTTATCCTAATGCAAGTTCAATATCTAGCACAAAGACAATCAGAAAAGAGACTGGGAATGAAGTACAGAGTTTGTCTAGAGAACTAGAACATGAACGAGAAGAACTCAATAGGATTAGAAAGGAAAAAGAAGAAGAAATAGCAAAGTATCAGTTGGATAAAGAAAGAAATATGAAGGTACATTAAAACCTGACTAAGGTACAGTAAAACCTGTATAAAGTGGCCTGACTAAGGTACAGTAAAACATGACTAAGGTACAGTAAAACATGACTAAGGTACAGTAAAACATGACTTAAGGTCCAGTAAAACATGACTTAAGGTCCAGTAAAACCTGTATAAAGTGGCCTGACTAAGGTACAGTAAAACCTGTATTAAGTGGCCTGACTAAGGTACAGTAAAACATGACAGGTACTGTAAAACATGACTAAGGTACAGTAAAACCTGTATAAAGTGGCCTGACTTAGGTACTGTAAAACATGACTAAGGTCCAGTAAAACATGACTTAAGGTCCAGTAAAACATGACTTAAGGTCCAGTAAAACCTGTATAAAGTGGCCTGACTAAGGTACAGTAAAACCTGTATTAAGTGGCCTGACTAAGGTCCAGTAAAACATGACTAAGGTACAGTAAAACCTGTATAAAGTGGCCTGACTTAGGTACTGTAAAGCATGACTAAGGTCCAGTTAAACATGACTAAGGTACAGTAAAACCTGTATAAAGTGGCCTGACTAAGGTACAGTAAAACATGACAGGTACTGTAAAACATGACCAAGGTCCAGTAAAACCTGACTAAGGTCCAGTAAAACCTGACTAAGGTACAGTAAAACCTGACTAAGGTCCAGTAAAACCTGACTAAGGTACAGTAAAACATGACAAAGGTACAGTAAAACATGACTAAGGTACAGTAAAACCTGTATAAGGTGGCCTGACTAAGGTACAGTAAAACCTGTATAAGGTACAGTAAAACTTGTATAAAGTGGTCTTACTAAGGTACTGTAAGTTCAGGAATGATTGTGTGCATTTGTTATTGTGATTTTTGAAGAATGGACAAAAATTCAAGATTAGTTTTTTGGCAATTTCAGGTAAATGTGCATACAAACATATACATTGAATTCAAAATGCAAGTTCTGAATATTGTGATAATTGCGAAGTCACATGATAGGCATAAATGAATTTACAGTATTAGAATTGTCAAGTCATTATCATAGCAGTATTTATCATGACAGATGTATATAGATTCAGTAGAAAATCTAGTGGCAAAAAATTACCTCCCTTGTAATATTGATAAATTAAAATTCATTAATGTATTGTTGTTATATTTGTTCTACATTACGTTTTTGTCTTATTTAGGAACAACAGGCAAGGATTGAGAGATTAAAAGATGAAGAAGAAAAACTAAGATTGATAGAACAGAAAAAATCAGAACAAACTAAAGATCTGGCTGATCTTATGAGACAGAAGAGAGGGTTACAGGAAGAAATGAAAGGCTCTGGAGGAGAAAATATCAGGTATAAAGACATGTAAAGCAAAATATGGTGGAGGACCCATGTTAATAGAAAGTTATAAATAAAACCAAATTTGTACACATGTATACATGGATAAATTACATGATTTTATCTTCTGATTATAACTTTTAAATTGAAAAATAAAACACTTTTTCACCAAAAAAAATGTATATATCAATGTAAAATATAGTTGTATTTTCTTTTTAAATGCACTTTCAGTAAAGTGAATTATTATTACAGAAATCAAGAGTTGAGGACAATAGAGAATGAGAGAGTGAAAAGACAAGATGAAGTAGACAAACTTAGACAGGAGAGAAAGAAAAAAGAGGAAGAAAGAAGAATATTGGAGGAAGGAAAGGAGGTAATTAATCAGATGACATTTTTGTCCATCCATAGCAGGTCATATCTAACCCATAGCAGGTCATTTAATTAATTATCATTTTGTAGATTTTAAATTTTATCTTCTCTGAAACTGCTGAGCTAATATTAATAATTTGATTGGTTGATTTCTGAGTCTTGAGTATGATAATTGTTCAATGATATTGGAAAAATCCAAAACTTTAAGTAGCATTTATTTATATTATTGCAGTCATGAAACAATTTGGTATATAGGGATTCCAATGTCTTTCCTTTTAAGTGATATTTCTCTTAACGACAAAATGAATATTGATGAATCTTCACACAGTTGAACCCTACCTAGGACTTTCAAAAAGAATATTATTTCTTTTTTACATGTTTAACAGCAGATAATAAATATAAAAATAAGATGTGGTATAATTGCCAATGAGACAACTCTCCACAGAGATCAAGTGACATAGAAATTAACAACCATAAGTCGCCATATGACCCTCAACAAGGAGCATAACCCATAATAGAGTTTACTTACCAATACTTCCATATACTGTAAATTCAGAAATTATTGCGAGGTTTTTATTATTTCGAAAAATGCGACAAAGTTGTAAACACAATCATTTGAGCTTGCATTTTAAATATTATATATGAATTTAACAGGGTTTTTCTCTAAATCGTAAAATTTAATATCGCATTTAAGTCAAAACTGACAAAAGTGCAATAATAAATGCATGCAATAATTTCTGAATTTACAGTACTATATTATACTTCCATATACTATATTATTAGTAAGGGATTCACTCATCAAATTAGCATGTCCCTTTTATCTTCCTTCAGAAAGAAGAGCTTGAGAGAGCTAGAGCAAGGGCAAGGTTAGAAGAGGAAAAGAAAGATTTTGAATTGAAGCTGGCAGAAGAAACAGCCAGACGACTTCAAATGGAGGAAGAATCTATGGGGATAGAACTTCACGAACTCAAACAGAGAGAACTCAAAACAAAGATAGAAGAACTGAGGAAAATGAGACTGGTTGGTTTATCTGTACTAAAACTAACATTAATTTTGACATGTTAACTCATCCTTGGTGGGACCTGGTAAAACTATCAGATGTTCCCTGGTCCCACCCTTCAGAATGGACTTTTTTAATTATCATAAAAAATGATTATACAAAACCTTAGAAATATAAGAAAATTTAATTTGAATGAATACCAGTGACTTTTCCAGAATGGGCAGGTAGGAAAATGCACATTTAAAGCTCACTGTTCAGTGTGAGCCATGGCTCAATGTTGAAGGCTGTTCTTAAACCTATAATGGTAAACTTTTTACAAATTGTGGCTTGGATGGAGAGTTATTTCATTGGCATTCATACCATGTCTTCTTACATCTACATAATAATTTCTGACTTTGAATAAAATTAGGATGGCATACATGTATGATATACTGTGAATTCATTTATTTTCGTGGGTACCAATTTTTTTTATAGTTTTAGGAAACTTGCATGATTGTGGATATTTAATTTCCTGGTTTGGGCAAAACATTGTGTTTTTCTATGTTGTGATGTTATGCTATTGTTTCAGACAAAGGGAGAAGGTTTGGATCCATTAAAACGTTTAATCCCGCTGCAAATGTTTGCACCTGTCCTAAGTCAGAAATCTGATATACAGTAGTTGTCGTTTGTTTGTGTAATTTATACTTGTTTCTCGTTTATCGTTTTTCTATTATATATAGATTAGACCTAGACCGTTGGTTTTCCCGTTTGAATGGTTTTACACTAGTAATTTTGGGGCCCTTTATAGCTTGTTGTTTGGTGTGAGCCAAGGCTCTGTGTTGAAGGCCGTACATTGACCTATAATGGTTTACTTTTTTTTTAAATTGTTATTTGGATGGAGAGTTGTCTCATTGGCACTCACACCACATCTTCCTATATCTATCTAGAGTGGGGAGCCCATATTCGCGGGGACACAATTTCGCCGTTTTATGATTTTGAGGTGTAAACACTTCAAAGGATGGCTGAAATGGAAGAAATATGCCAATAAATTATAATTTTATAACAAATATGATAATTTTTTAAACTTAAACAAAATTACGGCAGACTTTTTTTATTATCTGTTTAACGAGATCCGCCGACTCCACCTTTCCCGATTTTAGAATAAAAATAAAAGTAGTGCTTCTTACTTTTATTATTATTTTTCCCGCCGACTGTTACGAAATCCTCAGAAAAAAATTAAATGTGTTGTTCACGATACTCACGCTTTCAGTCAATTTCGTTATCGGTAATATTTAATTTTTACCAAGTCAATGAAACAGCAATTTTCATTTAAAAGTAAAGAAATTCAAGGCATAAACGATATATTTTCTTCTAAAAGATGTTTAAGCTGGTGGCATGCTTTTCATACTTGTTACACGAGAGCGTACATCAAATCATTCTAACTTTCAGCAAAATCAGTTATTAGAACTTGATGAAATTAGCCTACAGTAAACTTGTCATCCATGTATTGCATTAGAAACGTCATATTCCTTTCCAAATAGCGTATCAAACACCGTTTATTTTTGTAAATTTTTCTTCGTCCGACATTTAAATTTGTAGAACTACGGATTGGAATCGAGATTTCATCGGAAACGGACCTGCTATGACCGAAATCCGGATTCTTGCGATAATGACTACAGACGCATGAATGGCACTGCTGACAGACAAAAATTTATTCCAAAAGGGAAAATTACGCATTCCACACGCATTAACATACTTTTGGTTAGATCTTCTTGATTAATGTATATATTTCCATGTATAAGCATTGTTTCAATTTATAGGTTAAAGTTGCTTAACTCTGGGACTATTACACCAGAGACATACATATGTCTCTGCATACACTAAGAGGTTCCTGACTGGGTGACTGGTATATACATATATAGTGTATATGCAGCGAGGTTGATATATATTTGAGTGGTGTCATGGATCTATATTAGTGGAAATACAGAATCAAAACATAGTTTTTATGTTTATATTAATAGAAGGGTTAACCAAAGACATATATAAACTATATGTATTTATATTTCTCTGGGTTAATATACTGGTCTGTTCTCATTTCATTGTTCTTGTATTTTGATAAATTCTAAAAAAAAAAAAAAAAAAGTCACTTATAATGGTTTTAATTTTATTTTTAGTGTCGACTGGACCAATTTTGCACTTTTATTTTTTTTTATTTCGCCCCCTCGACCCTAATTTTTTACAAATTTTCTCGTTAAACAGATAAAATAAAAAGTCTGGCCTTACTGCAAAAGATCGAAAAACGGACAACGATTTTCGGTCAATTTCCTGAATGAAAAACAGGATTTTCATAGATTTTTTTCTTAGCATTTTTTTGACTGATTGGCCTAAATTTCTGTTTTTTTACACCTTTGAAATGTCTGCTGTTCATCTATAATGAAATTTATTTGATAAATATTATATAAAGCTGCAGTTATTTGGTTTTAAATAGATGTGTAAAACGGCGAATATGTGTCCCCCATTGACAAAACTTCAGGAAATTTCAAACACCTTTTAATCTAACTTTACAGATGATTATTTTCAAACAAACATGTTTTCAAGCTTATGAATGTTTTGCATTTGAAGTTATCTTCATATAGAAATATCAGTTTACTTCAAAAACATATAGACCTGAACATAAACTGTAGAAAACATGGAAAGATATGGCGAAAATGAGCACCCTACTCTATATACATTCCTTTTGAAAATTTGTAATTGAATGAACATTTAAATTTGTGGTACCCTTGTACCCAGAAAATCCAAGAAAATTGGTATCCAACAAATATTAATGAATCCACAGTATATGTTCCAGCTGTGCACATTGAACTGTTTATATGTATTAAAGGAAGAAGAAAAAAGTTTAAAGGAAACACAGAGCAAAGAAGAATCTCTGAAAAGACTAGAAGAAAATAGAAAGTCAAAGGAAAAACAAGATGCTGTAAAAAGACAAGAGGAAGATAGGCTTGCTATTGAAAGAGAAGAAAAGGAGGCTCATGAGAGAAAGACAAAAGAACAGAAAGATAGAAAACTGAGAGAAGAAGAAACTGAAAGGAGACGACTGGCAAAAATAGCAGAGGAAGCGGCAAAAGTAGAGCAGACAAGAAAAGAGGCTGAGCTACGTGCTAAGAATGAACTGGCAAAGAGAGAAGCTGAGCAAAGGTTAAGAGACGAACAGGCAAGGAGAGAGGCAGAACAAAAGGCAAGGGATGAACAGGCAAGAAAGATCGCAGAGGACAAGGCAAAGAAAGAAGCAGAGGAGAAGGCAAGAGCTGATCAGGCAAGGAGAGAGGCTGAGGAAAAACTCAAGCTTATTCAAGGTAAGTCTTCCATGTTGAGCATGAGTTAATGAGTTAATGTAAATTTTTCTTTTTGCGAACCAGTTCATTTTCAGCGAGCCTCGCTTTTTGTCCTGTTTCTGAAGCTCATACAAATAAATTTAATATTTTTCGACAATGTACATAAACATAGGAGTACTTAGTCAAATCTTTATGTACTGAAAATTAACTATTATTCATACATTTTCATGGGTATAGGTAAATAAGCTCATCATAGATACCAGGACTAACTTTTGTATATCCGCCAGACGCGCGTTTCCTCTACAAAAGACTCATCAGTGACGCTCGAATCCAAAAAAGTTCAAAAGCATCAACTTATATGTTCAACTCAAAATACATTGCCTGTAATATCCACAAATAAACATTGTTTCCTCATTCCACATACCTACTTGAAATTACAAAATGTGTAAATACATTATTATTTATAAATTTCTTGGGTATAAGTAAACCATCAATTTATATGTTCAATGATAAATGCATTGCAAAAAAACACGAAATGAAATATCCACAAATAAACATTTTTTCCTCACAAACAGACTTGAAATTACAAAATGGGATTTGTATGAGATGTCATTATTTCATAATATTATATAATTGCTTGTCAACTTTTTTATTTTTTTATTTTAGGTGAAAGTCCGAAGATAAAAACAATACCCTCACCTAACTTACCAACCGGCTGGGAGAAACGTTTAGACGGTCCAACTCATAGATATTACTATATAAATCACAACAGAGGAACCACACAGTGGGAACCTCCACAGACAGAAATCAAATTACCAGGTAAACACTTTAAACTTTAGACTTTCAATAAAAATTGGTATTTGCTGCTTCCAGGCACATGACATTTAGGAGTAAGAGCCAAGACTGGCAAGCTCAGAATAATGGTAACCTGTCTTCCTGAGGACTTTTACCTTGTGAACTAGCACATTTAAATCCTGCTCAGCGTGTTGGTCTATTAAAAAGCAGGGTTGATATTCATATAACATGAACATGTTCTCTTCCTGAATATGCATATTAATTTGCCACTGGGCGTTAAGCAGCCACCATCAAATTTAAAACTCATTCTTGCAGAACGTTTCAAATATTTATACTGTTAAGATTATATGTACTTTTAATGTGAAATTCATCACGCATTGTCTCCTTTTTCATGATGCCAGAATAGCAAATTCAGAGAAAAGCAAGAACACATGACATCATAATTGAACTTTTACCAATGAAGTACTGAGATCAAATGAACCACATTTTGATTATAAAAAAAAATGATCAACTCATTAGTAAGAAAATAATAAGGTTAAGAATTACAGACAAATTAATATAATAGAATATAAATTAGAATTATTTTTTATTTAACAGCAGCAGGCAAGTACACAACAAAATTGAAAGATGAACCTACTACATCAAAGAGAGGTCTGTCACGGTCTAACTCATCACCAAACATCGCTAAAATGATGGAAGAGGAAGACAAAGTAACACCACTCAGACCCAGTATAGATAGGTCTAGTAAACCTGCACAAAGGTGAGGTCAAAGGTCATTGTTATAGAAACTCAGTATAGATAGATCTAGTAAACCTGCACAAAGGTGAGGTCAAAGGTCATTGTTATAGAAACTCAGTATAGATAGATCTAGTAAACCTGCACAAAGGTGAGGTCAAAGGTCATTGTTATAGAAACTCAGTATAGATAGGTCTAGTAAACCTGCACAAAGGTGAGGTCAAAGGTCATTGTCAGAAACTCAGTATAGATAGATCTAGTAAACCAGCACAAAGGTGAGGTCAAAGGTCATTGTCATAGAAACTCAGTATAGATAGATCTAGTAAACCAGCACAAAGGTGAGGTCAAAGGTCATTGTCATAGAAACTCAGTATAGATAGATCTAGTAAACCAGCACAAAGGTGAGGTCAAAGGTCAATGTCATAGAAACTCAGTATAGATAGATCTAGTAAACCTGCAGAAAGGTGAGGTCAAAGGTCATTGTCATAGAAACCCAGTATAGATAGATCTAGTAAACCAGCACAAAGGTGAGGTCAAAGATCATTGTCATAGAAACTCAGTATAGATAGATCTAGTAAACCAGCACAAAGGTGAGGTCAAAGGTCATTGTCATAGAAACTTAGTATAGATAGATCTAGTAAACCTGCAGAAAGGTGAGGTCAAAGGTCATTGTCATAGAAACTCAGTATAGATAGATCTAGTAAACCAGCACAAAGGTAAGGTCAAAGGTCATTGTCATAGAAACTCAGTATAGATAGATCAGTAAACCAGCACAAATGTGAGGTCAAATGTCATTGTAACCCAGTATAGGTATCATTGGAAAAAAACAAGTAGTCCGAACATCTGGCAAAAATTTCAAAACCTCACCTAAGTACATCCTATGGGATTAAAGGTCATTATCATAGAGACCTAGTATGGATTCATATGAAAAAGGCCAAAGAAACATCAAGAGAGATTCAATACTTATAAGTCAAACAGAGACTAATGTAATCATGGCAAAGAAAAGACAAAAATTCTATAAAACACACATAAAAAAACAACAATTAAACCCTAAAACAGGGGTGATCTCATGTGCTTTAGAAGGGTAAGAAGTTCCTGCTCCATTAGTGAATGAAGAATCTAATGATCAAATTCAGGAAAAAGATGACACCAATAATACAATTACTTGTTGTTTCAGACAATTGATTCCAGAGGCGAACAGACCATCACCTCAGAAACAAGCAGCAAGGATCAGGAACTTAAATCCTGTGTATGGCAATGTGGTAGGTATCCATTATCTAACCTTTGATAACATGGTAGATACTGTTAATTCAGAAATTATTGTGATTTTGACATGAAAGACCAAAATGTGAAAATAGTTCTAGGAAGAGCTGTATGCAAAGATATGTAACACAATTGTAGAATGGGAATTATTATCATTGTAATACTCACCTTGTTACATTTTTGGCATTAACAAAAATCTTGCAATAATTTCTGAATTTTAATTATATATATATTTTGCTACTTATAAAGACAATCAAACTTTCATAGTTTTAGTTTGATGTAAGTAAGTCTAATTGAGTGATTACCTTGAATTCAATTTATAAATTTATATAAATCAACTTATTGTAAAATTGAGAATGGAAATAGCAAATGTGTCAAAGCGACCACAACCCGACCATAGAGCAGACAACAGCCAAAGGCCACCAATGGATCTTCATTGTAGCGAGAAACTCCAGCACCCGTTAACATCCTTTAGCATGCTTTTCAATTGTGGGAGGTCATATTTTTAAGTAGTCAATTTAATTTAGAGTCATAAGCACCTTGCCAGGAGTGAGGTTTGAACTTTCAATCTCAGTGTTAACAGACTAATGATGTCCTTATCAAGATATTGAATGACCACTTTAAATCTCCAGTAATTAGAAAACGTATTATGTGTTCTGTGCAAGCAAATTTAAAATAGGATTTATTTTATTTTTTCCAGGGACGAGCCTTGACAGGATTGAGAAATCTAGGTAACACATGTTACATGAATTCTACAATACAGTGCCTAAATAACTGCTCCCCATTGGTGACCTACTTCCTGACAGATAGTTACCTGTATGATATAAATAGGTAAGTTCCTTATTTACAGATAGTAAGATAGTTACCTGTATGATGTAAATAGGAAGGAAGATAGTTTATTTTTAAATAGAGAATTTAATGATTTTTTTCTGCTGGTGATATTTTCCTGACATTTTCATCAATTTAATTTAAACATATTTCATTTTTCAAAACAAATGGATTAGACACAAGTTTCTCAACTTAGTTCCGTCTTCTCTATTTTCATTATTACTTACGGGATACCAATTTTCGTAATTTAGTGGGTACGGGTGAATTACGAATTTCAATTTTAATCAAAGTACAAATTATTGATATGTTTATACGAAACGTAGACATGGGAAGAACCTAAAAATCAAATAGCCAACAAAATACTAGTTATCCTCAATTTACGATGTAAAAAATATTCTGATCCTCAATTTGATGACCAAAAATATTGAAGTTAAGTAGATTCTGAACCCAGATTTCCCATAACTTATAGTGTTAAATTTTGAAAAAAGAAATAATTTGATTGATAGCATCTAAAAACCAAAATAAATGTTTGTGCTTTGCATGAAAAAAATTCTGACTCAGACAAAAAACCATACCCTTCCCCCTTCAAGTCAAATGGTTGCTCCCTAACAGAATGTGAAGAGTTGCCACAATCAAATATCCTATTAAAAGTGAGAACTCTTCAAAAAACAAAACTGTCATTTCTTACATCTTTTTTTCCAGAGAGAGTGAACTTGGTAGCCATGGAGAGGTTGCTGACGATTTTGCTGTCATTGTTAAAAATCTTTGGACAGGGCAATACAAATGTATAACTCCAAGAGATTTCAAGGTTAGTATAACTTATCGAATTCAAGGTCATATTAAAAAAAAATCGCAAGATTGTTTATTGTGACAGGGGTTAAGAAATCCACTAGCCCGACGCCCGGGACTACAACATTTAGACCTCGGGCAACCAAGACTTGTAACCAAAAATGCCCGACGGACTAGTAACAAAAAATTCTTGGCGTTTCTAAAATTGAAAGGGGAAAATCCCCTCATCACTTTTTCTATCTTATCCAATCAGATTCAACTACGTCATCCGGGATTCCCAGAATTTGAACTGATTTTGTACAGTTTTAAAATAGAACAAATAACTCTGGGTGGATCTTGTACTTTCAATATCGATGTGACAGTACAGGGGGTGGTATTGTACATTGCTTATGCAACCTGATTTTACCTCCTTCTGATTAATTTATTGCAATATAAATGTGAATCCCTTTTGACAGCAGAAACCTGACTTTTGTCAGATATTTTGAAACATGTTGCTGATAATTCTTTTACACAACCGTGATGATGCTATTGTATCTGATAAAACTCCCTCCAATCCTTTTACATACCCCCGGATTTGGTCAACTCATTATATCAGAATTTTCAGTGAATATTCAATTATCGATTAATTGAATATATATATATGGTAATGGAATATTTTTTGCTGATATAAGTTTTGAATATCCAATTTGCAAAAATCTACTGTACAATGCCGTGAATGGATAAAAAATTGTTAAGTTTATATAATTTATTGCAGCAAACTCTGAATTTGAAATGCATACTAGGGCTAGCAGGTCAGTTTTGTTGGGCTAGTAGTTCTTCCAACAGGGCTAGTAAAATCTTTCAACCAATTAGCCCTGGGCTAGTGAGTTATAACAAAATTTCTTAACCCCTGTGTGATTTCAGGATTAATTGATTCTGTGTTTGAAAGCCACTATTAATCAACGCTTATTGGGATATTTTGTGGCTGCCAGTATTTATTAACTGAGGAGACTGAGTAAAAAACTCCCTACCTTCGATAGGAAAACTGACAATCCTAGTAAGTTAAGATTTTAATCAAGTGTACCAGCACGAGCGAGTTTCAAACTCACACCCTCAGTGTCGGCTGGCTAGTGATTACAGTAGTAACTACTTAGACCACTCAGCCTTAGGAATAATTGAATTCAAATATATGTTTCAGATATCAGAATGCCAGTTCTTATTGCATTACTCACTCAATCACATTAATCGCAATACATGAATGAAAACCCCACAATAATTTCTTAACTTACAGTAGATATCAGGGCAAACAATAATGTATAAACATTGCAAATCAATAAAATAATTCGCCAAGAAAAATTAATTTTGATAACTTACCTAAAAAGAGATTGAGATTAAACAGAAGTAACTTACACATGAGAGAAGATATCTCAGAAGTAACTTACACATGAGAGAAGATATCTCAGAAATATACACAAAGTACAAGTGTTCACCTCAGTGAAGGAGATGTACTGTCTATAGATATAGGAAGATGTGGTATGAGTGCCAATGAGACAACTCTCCATCCAAATAACAATTTATAAAAGTAAACCATTATAGGTCAAAGTACGGTCTTCAGCACAGAACCTTGGCTCACACCAAACAATAAGCTATAAAGGGCCCCATAATTACTAGTGTAAAACCATTCAAACAGGAAAACCAACAGTCTAATCTATATAAAAAACGAGAAATAAAAAACACTTATGAACCACATATTAAAACAAACAACAACTACTGAACATCAGATTTATGACTTAGGATAGGTGCAAATAATTGCAGCGGGATTAAACATTTTAATGGTACCAAACCTTCTCCCTTATCTGAAACAATAGTGTAACATCACAACATAGAACATAAATATATATATTGTAGGTGACTGTAGGAAAACATCAGCCTATGTTTGCAGGCAATGACCAGCAAGATTCACAAGAGTTCCTAACGTTTCTGTTAGACGCCTTACATGAAGGACTTAATAAGGTATGATTTATTGTAATAAGGATAAATTAGTATAAATAAGAAGATATGGTATGATTGCCAATGAGACAACTTTCCATCCAAGTCACAATGTATAAAAAGTAAGCAATAAGTAAAACAAAAAAGTAGGGCCTTCAACACTGAGCCTTGGCTTTCACTGAACAGAAAGCTATAAAAGGTCCCAAAATGACTACGGTAGTGTAAAATATCCAACCGTGCAAGGGCTGTATAGCCAGTCAAAAACTTCCATATATGTGTAAAATAATTTAAACAGACAAATCACCATCGAGTTTATATAAAAAATGAGAAATTGGAATAGCCTTAGCAAGATTTGAAAAAAACTTTGGGGAATTGTTGTTTTTTCAATAATCTTCAACTTTGTTTTAGTTGGCCTCCCAAATGCTTATAATCTAATAATTCTTAAAAAGACCTAAGTGCATATGTACTACTGTTTATTCATTATTATTCATTGGTTATAAAAAAAGAAGAAGATGTGGTATGATTGCCAATGAGACAACTCTCCACAAGAGACCAAAATGACACAGAAATTAACAGCTATAGGTCACCGTATGGCCTTCAACAATGAGCAAACCCCATACCGCATAGTCAGCTATAAAAGGCCCGGAAATGACAATTTAAAACAATTAAAATGAGAAAACTACCGCATAGTCAGCTATAAAAGGCCTGGAAATGACAATTTAAAACAATTAAAATGAGAAAACTAACGACCTTATTTATATAACAAGAATGTGTCCCCAGTACATGGATGCCCCACCCTAACTATCATTTTCTGTGTTCAGTGGACCGTGAAATTGGGGTCAAAACTCTTATTTGGCATTAAAATTAGAAAGATCATATCATAAGGAACATGTGTTCTAAGTTTCAAGTTGATTGGACTTCAACTTCATCAAAAACTACCTTGACCAAAAACTTTAACCTGAAGCAGGACAAACGGACAGACAGACAAACGGACAGACAGATGAACGGACAGACAGACGTACAAACCAGAAAACATAATGCCCCTCTACTATGGTAGGTGGGGCATAAAAAAATGAATAAAAAACAAATATGTAACACATAAATAAACGACAACCACTGAATTACAGGCTCCTGACTTGGGACAGGCACATACATAAATAATGGGACTGGGTAAAACATGTAAGCGGGATCCCAACCCTCTCCCTAACCTGTCACAGTGGTATAACAGTACAGAATAAGAATGAACTATAAAAATCAGTTGAAAAGGGCTTAACTCCTCAGATGGACAAAAATACAAGTACATATTTTAACAGATTTTATTTGTTGATGCCAACCATGAAATTCAACCTTTAACCAAGTATACTTTTCCTATTAGTTTGTAAGAAAACTTTTGCAAAACCACAAAATCAAGAATCCACGAAAGCACAATTTTTTTTTATGTTCATCAAAATTGGTACCCACAAATATGATGAATTCATAGGAAGTTTTAAACTTGGATCTTTCGTTATTTAATTACACCAAACAAATTTGAAAATCAGTAAAATTAGATTGCTTATTAGTTATCAAAGGTACCAGGATTATAATTTAGTACGCCAGACGCGTGTTTCGTCTACATAAGACTCATCAGTGACGCTCATATCGAAATATTTATACAGCCAAACAAGTACAAGAAATTGGCTACTAAGGGGTGAAAGCAAAAAAAAATTCTGCAAAACTCAGCTGGTTTACCAAATTATTAACATTTTTTTAGTGAATTTGAGAACCATGATTATGTAAATATCATACTTTTTATTGCCAGGTTAAAATACGACCAAAGATTCCAGAACAAGACAATGATAATTTACCTGATCATGTGAATGCTGAGTTGTCATGGAAACATCATCGTATGTTACATGAATCCATTATTGTTGAACTGTTTCAGGTAAGGCAATTAAAGATTGAAATCTAGTAAGATCAACTCTTGTTTAGTAAATTGTAGTACAGTGAAACCTGTTTTAAGAGAGGGAGATAAGGAAAAAAAAGTTCTCATAAGACAGGGAGTCATTTAATACATGTTCAATCTATAAGAAATGCATTACAGAGGAATCTTAATTCAATGGTCTTATAATTAACACAGGTTTTTGCTTAATAAAGATGGTCTCTTAAGCAGGTTTGACTATATTAAAAGACTTTGAAGGAATAAAATTGAGAAAGGAAACATATCTATTAAAAAAAATTATATATACACCTTGGGAAATAATTCAAGATGGAAAAGGAATAAGAATATATTCATTTTGATTATGCTTGTATGTTTTTAATTTCAACTTTGATGTACATTTTGTAGCTCAGGAACCCTGAAATAAGTCTTGTGTCTGCAATTTATATCATATTTTTAGGGACAGTTAAAGTCTACCTTAATGTGTTTGACATGCAGAAAACAGTCCGTTACATTTCAAGCTTTTATGTACCTGTCGTTACCGATCCCATCAGGATCAAGATGCACACTTAATGTAAGTAAATTTATTGTGATCAATGTGCTAAGTAATTGCATATAACAAATTCATAGCAAACAATCTATTTTATAAAACTTTACTCTGTACTCAGATTGATTGATGATTGGTGTTAAATGCCACCTTGGGCACTGTTCAGGTCTGTTCAGTCCTCAAATTACAAAATAATACTCAAAACACCATATCTAGTAACTAATTGATTAAATTCTAAGTCACATTAACAATCATCCTCAAAATTTCAAACCCCACAAGGATAGGACTCAGGAACACAATCGCCTAAATGCACTGAGTTATAATCGAAATAAAATTTGATTTGCAGTACAAGGCAGACCTTTTAATCTACAAAATTAAATATTTTAAATAGGTTTTCACATTCAAAAGTCACTGCTTTAATTCTGTTAACTTTTTGTCGGAAAACACAAATAGAAAAAAAGATGTTTGACTTAATTTTTCATTTGTTGAGGTCTCCTTGTGAAAAAAAGAGTCTAATGTAAACATCATATTGGGAAACATGGGAAAAAGATGTTAATATCAGCTGTTTGATTGGTTTAATATTGTAACAGGACTGTCTGCGGCAATTTCTCAAATTAGAGAAGATGACAGGAAGTTCCAGGTGGCGCTGTCCTCGGTGTAAAGTAGATAGAGACTCGGTCAAGAAGATTGATATCTGGAAATTACCCAGAATTCTTCTGATTGGACTAAACAGGTAAAGTGATGGATTTTATGTCAAAACCTTCTTTAACTTAAATTAACTTCAATTAATTGTAAAGCTTATAGAAGGAAATTTGTGTGTAAAACAGAAACAACTCGCCACAAGAGACCAAATAACACAGAAATTAACAACTATAGGTCACGGTACGGCCTTCAACAATGAGAAAAGCCCTTTCCACATGAGCAGCTATAAAAGACCCCAAAATGACAAATTTAAAACAATTTGAACGAGAAAAATAACGGCCTAATTTATGTACAAAAAATAAACTAAAAACAAATAGGTAACACATCAACAAGCGACAACCACTGAACTACAGGCTCCTGACTTGAGACAGGTAAATACATACAGAATGTGGCGGGGTTAAACATGTTAGCATGATCTCAACCCTCCCCAAACTTGACCTGGTGTAACTATTGTTTTGAACATAACACTGATTTTTTATGTACATCTAGTTTTAAAAAATCTAACACCATCAACAAATTAAAGTCTTTTGTAAATCATTTGATTCTGAAAGTTGGTTCCAATAAAAAAAAATTACAATTAATTTTTATAACAAAAGAATGTAAATGGAAATAAAACTTTTATCGCTATTTTTACGAAATTTTCCTTCCATCTTACTGACTGATAATTGTTTCCTTTCTCAGCAGAGTAGAGTGATATGAAAAATTATCACAAGAAACTAAGGGCGTTCGTGCCCGTTGTCATATGTAAAATAGTGATAAACAGATTATTATTGGTCATCTCAACTCAATTGCTTTTCTCACTTTCAACGTACTGGCTCAAGCAAGAATAATTAATCGTATTGAGATGTTCAATGATAATCCATAAATATTGCATTAAACTTTATTTTAGGTAAGAAAATAAAACTTAACAAAATATTTTATTTCTTTTAGGAAGAATAACTTAGAAAAAACTTGTATTATTGCAAAGCAATATAATATTTCCCACATAAAGTTCAAAAAGTTAGCGTGCAATAAATTCCAATATTGCACTGGTGCGATAAATCTTCAAAATTCATGACGTCATCAACAACAAAATCTTAGTTTAAACAATTTTTACTTTCAAATATCATATTTCTATACAATAAAAGGGTTATTGCATGAATATTGGGGAATATGTCTCTCGTAGAACATATATTGCACTCACAAGCTCGTGCAATATAAAATTCTACTCGGAACAATATTCCCCAATATTAATGCAATAACCCTATAATATTCCCTCCCATTGTGAGGGTTGAAAATTTGTTACATTGAGTTCAGTATTATAGATGAAAGGTCAACCATATTTTATCTATTCTGGTTGCATTTGACCTTGACCTCAATTTTATTATTTCAGTTATTATATCAATACAGGAGTCAACGTTTACTATTATCTAATTGTCATTCTATTTGTCAATCTTAATTATTTTTTTCTCTGTATAGGTTTGTTTATGAAGGCCAGTGGCGACAGAAAATAAGTTCTTTTGTGGACTTTCCTGTTCAAAATCTTAATTTAGATTCTGTTGTGCAATCACCGACAACAACAAAGAGCAAATACAATCTGTATGGTATATCTGTAAGTTGTTCTTTTGTTTTCATTCATAGCTTTTACTTTATGATAAATCTAGAGAAAATTGAATGTAAATTAGGCATGCAATGATCATGTGACTGGCATCCACAGAAAAGAGAAAACCAGAGTGAATCAAAAGTATTAACAAGGGTCGTAATGGGTGTTCCTTCATGAAGAATAACAGTAAAAAAAAGGCCAAATGATGTAACAGTAATTTTGGATGCATGACAACAAAATGTGCACTTTCTTTACAACCATGAAATAATCAACTGATTATGAAGAATCACAATAAATTCTTTCCAAAAATAAGGATAGCGGTAAAATATTTGAGATTTCTGACCATTCATAATTAGTATATTTTGAAGATTGACGATAAAATTTTAACTAATTTGATTCTAACATTAGCCGGAAAAAGACTAATGGACGCTGTATGGCTGAGGTCGTTCTTATCCTCATTAACCTAAGCAAATACATTGAACATGATCACTAGTAATAAAGTTGTCAAAGAAGCCAAAATTTATTGAGTTATTGTAGATTTTATATCATATTGATTCAATTTTCAAGCAGAAATTTGGAGCTTGGAGGTTTTCATTAAATCTTCAGAGGAAAAGATCTACAATTTTGTCTGATACATATGCAATAATTTTCAATTTTTCAAATGTTCAAATTTTCAAGTTTCAATAAACGTAGAATTGGATCTTTGATAAGTTAGAAATTAGCGGAAACACAATACACCCGAAACTTCAGTTTGCATTTTAGATATTGCAATTTAATAATAGTACCTAATTTAAAATCATCTCGTAAGTAATTGACATTAATGTAGAATCTATGTAAATTGTAATTGCTAAGTACAGGGGATCATGATTTATGTTGACAAGTTGAAATAAAACTGTGTATATGACAAGTGGTTTTTATTATTTTTCAGAATCACTATGGCACTATGGACGGGGGACACTGTAAGTTGGTTGACATTAATAATCAGCAGAGTAAAAGATCTTAGGTTTTCAACCCATTAATTAAGATTTATCTACTTTTGATAATTTGAAAAATGTTAAACAATATTTACTTTTGATTAAGATATAACATTCTTCAAACCCTGAACGAATTAGCATGTTTATAATTATTCTTGATGCTAATATGATATTCTCCAGATACTTGTTATTTACTAATGTTAACGAGGCCGGGATAAGGTACCGGTATTCGATGTATTCAACTAACAAATGTACAGATTTCAATAAAATATGATAACATAAAAAAAAAAAAATATTCTCCAGATACTGTGACTTCACAACCGTTGTAAAATAGAAATATAATGTATGTCAGCTGACATGTATCTTCAACGTCATGATTTGTTGGACTGTTCCCATCCTAATCCTATAATCCTATAATCCTAGGTTTCATCATTGAATGATTGACTGTGGCGTCAGAAAAATAAGCAAAACTATGCCGAAAGTGCATACAGTCTTCAATAATAGATATACAATATTAGCTGAACAATTGACTCGAATTGTGGCATCAGAAAAATAAGCATTTAACAGGAAAATGCATGAATGCATGAATTATAAAAAAAATCAGAACATGAAACCATATACAAAACCATTTGTTGAAATCCCATTTCCTTTAATTAATAAAAGCAAAATTTATTAAATTAATTCTTAAATTAAAAAAAATGCCAATCCCTGGAGGAGAGGAAGGGGGCAGTGTTGTCCCAAAATATATCATTTAGCATCCTGGTTATCAGGGAAATTTGAAATACCATCTTGTTTCTAAAAATTATAGCATCACATCCATAACTCAATCTATAAGAAAACCAATTCAAATAGCATCACATTATCATGATGATAAAAGGCCCTGAAGGGGGGAGACGGTATTTTCTTGAACAGCCCTTAGAATAGAGATAATTAATGGCAGCTTAAATTTATAATAATTTTACCACAGTTTGGCCCTTGTTGCTATCATTCATGGTAAAATGTTTACTATAACCTTCCAACTTTTTGCCTGTAGTAAGAAAATGTACACAATTATGGTTTAACTAATACATTGTATTTATATTTTATACAGATACAGCTTTCTGTAGGAATCCCTGTACCAAACGGTGGTATAAATATGATGATGAGCAAGTTTATGATATGTCAGAATCAGATGTAAAGGTAAGAATATATCAAAACTAACATTAAGACCTCCAGAAGGCAACATACTGTCTTCAACAATAGATACAATTACAGGTCAATGTCTGAAATTTTTTGGTTGTACGTCAAGATTTTAAGAATGGTGATAATTTGGAAAATAGGCACAGAACATATCAAACAAGCCTGAAAGAGTCTCCAAGTAAAGAAATCATGATTTCTTGTCTGAAATTGACGTCCCAGTCTATTCTAGTGGTGAATAAGTTTAACAGAAACATTAAAAATCTGCCTTTAAACCAAATTCTCAAATAATGAATAACATTAGCAATGACATCACACAACTAATGAAAAGGTTCTTGACATATAGTTTGCTTAAATAAGTTTTTTTTTAGATGACTATTAGAATTAGTTTTAAAGATTTATCTTGATCACTTTGGTAAGTTTTTCGGGATACGATTGCTTTTAAGCAATCTGTAGACTTATACTATTGACACAGGACAGTACCCTCATGTCAACCGTTTTATTCTAAACATCAAGGAACATTTCAGATTATTGAGATTGTCTTGCTTTAAATGGTATAAAAAACAAAAGAATTGAATTTAAACAACTGTCCTATAATGTTCTTCTCATAATCTTCATGTTTCGATATTTCCCTTGACTTGTATGCGTGTTTTTAACAACACGGAAAATCAGAATTAAGTAGTATTTATATTTAGTGTTTTTATAAATTTAGAAAAACATCAGAGGAAATGTATGGTTTATCTGTTTCATGTTTCGATATTTCCCTTGACTTGTATGCATGTTTTTAACAACACGGAAAATCAGAATTAAGGTGGTACCCATCACTTTAACTTAAATTAATTTGGCTCGTTTAATTTTCATTAAATTTTGTCAAAGTATTTACTTTGACCCTTTAACAAAAATATAAAAATTTCAAAAACTTTGAACCAACCGTTTAATCAGAAAAATTACACTGGTTATATAGCAGTTTGACAAACTACAATTTTGATCATTGAGAAGCTTAATATTCCCGTAAGAACACAACGTCATTAAAATGTTCTGCTGATTTTACAGAGTTATTTCCCTGTAGTGTTAGGTACCACCTTAAGCAGTATTTATATTTAGTGTTTTTATAAATTTAGAAATTCGTCAGAGGGAATTCCCCAGTTTTGATAACATGCGAGAGTTCTCTGAATTCGGATTGATAAATCTATTTCTGTCATATAAGAACTCAGTAAAGTTTTCTTATATGTCACCCTTATGAAACTGATATTTGATATTATACTTCCATAAAGAAATGGGGGTTGTTTAATTAAAATTTGATATACGTTCTTGCTACAAATCACAAGTCTAGGGTTTGTTAAGGTAATTATGCGCATGCGTAAAGTTTTCTTGACTTGAAGGGGTATCAGATTGAATGGTTGGTCTGGATTCCCCACTCCATTGATTAATTTGAAGATCCTTTCTATGTCTGTTTTTTGAGGGTTATTGTTGTTGCATAATTTTAAATCATATGCATCATTTAAATTAAAATAAATGTAGTCCACAACGTTACAGTGTAACTAGAGCACCCCTTCACCCAAAATGGAGTCTTCCATGTTATTGCTTCGAGTTGTCTCCCTTCCGTAAGTAACTTTCGTCAAACAACGATATGTCGAGTAAAATTAACTTGTTCTGTCGATAGATGTCGTATTATATTAAAACCGATCGCAATTTAAACAGAAAAGGAGTCATGCCCACTGACCAAAGGAAATTAAATATTTAAAGAGTTAGGAATGGGGTTCCACCTAGAATTCATGTAGGAAAGTAAACTTGGAATTGATAGTACAAAAATAAAACACAATAAGTCCATTGTTCATACACTTGCATCGAGGATTGGCTATTTTTAAAGTTAAATAACTATTCAGATTACGTAAATTACATTTTACAAGCAAAATTTTTACACGTGCATTTGAATTATTTTTGAAAATAATACTAATACATGTATCATCAATGAAAACAATGGCAATTGTATCCCTCAGAGCAATCTGCTCTTTGATTATCTCATAGACTAGAACAGTGGCAAATCCAGGGAAGGTTTTTTTAGGGGGGGTTGAACCGCCCTTTTTATTACAATTAATGCTTTTGAAAGACGACATATGGTTGGAACACCCAGCCCCCTCCACTGTTATCCTGGGTAGGAACTCCCTTTTAAAAATGGGTGGATCTGCCCCTGAACCAGTTGATTTTTTTCAATTATATTTTTTTTTGGGGGGGGCAGGGTATCCAGGAGGATTTTGAAGAATAGAACATAATTGGTTGCTTAGATACAAAGATTAAAGAAAAAAGGCAATAGATATAAAGAGAGCTAAAATATAAGGAGTAGAGAAAAACTACTTAAATATTGAAACATTTTAGAAATGAATGACCTCCCCCTCTCCCCTCTCAAGCCCTCAGATATATTTGTGAGTAATAACTACTATATTTTGTTATTTCAGAGTTCAGCAGCGTTTGTTCTTTACTACACATCAATAGACCTGCTACCACCAGATTTTAGGAAGAACTTTTAACCACAGAGACAATATTCTGAAAGTAGATATAAAACATGTGAACTACTCAATGAGGGTTGTGTTCTACTAATCTTTTCAGAGGCATTTGAAAAAAACGTTTTTTAAGCTTATTTTCACAAATTTGGTCCAAAATGTTCATTATTCCAATCTTGAAATTGTTTGGAAAGAAAAAAAACCTACTTGAATTTATTTCCAATTATGATGTCATAGACCATGTAGTCATGCTGCTTTAAAAACAAGAGAAAAAAATTCATTGGTTTCCGCTTTAACTTTAGTTTACGAGGGTAACACCAGCCCAGTAGTCAACACTTCGGTGTTGACATGAATATCAATAATGTGGTCATTTTTATAAATTTACCGTTTACAAAAGTTTGAATTTTTCGAAAAAACTAAGGATTTTCTTATCCCAGGCATAGATTACCTTAGCCGTATTTGGCACAACTTTTTGGAATTTTGGATTCTCAATGCTCTTCAACTTTGTACTTGTTTGGCTTTATAAATATTTTGATATGAGCGTCACTGATGAGTCTTATGTAGACGAAACACGCGTCTGGCGTACTAAATTATAGTCCTGGTACCTTTGATAACTATTTACTGCAACCAAATTTTATGAAACTTATATACAATGCTTGTTACTATAAAACACAAATCAATTTAGAATAGATATAGGAAGATGTGGTATGAGCGCCAATGAGACAACTCTCCACCCAGGAAGTTCTCTAGTTATCTCCCTTCATAACATTATATGCACGCAGGGAATCATCTGTGTCCCATGGATACATTCTTCATTTATATATTTCTATCAAAGTCATAGATCATACCCCTTTAAAGGCTTGAGAAAAGAGCAATAAATACTGTTTCTTATGATCTGTATTAATTGAAATAACAATAATCTATTGGGTTTATAAGTATACTGCAGATTCACTTTATTTTTTTTGTGGGTATCAATTTTTCTATGTAAAATATATAATTCATTGAACAATTGAATTTGTTGTTCACCTGTACCCAAGAAACCCATAAAAATTGGTATCCAACAAATGATATTGAATCCACAGTTAATGGTTCAAGGAATTAGTTTTTGATGAATAAGACCTTATGTTTTGACATGTTTTCTATATAATTAACAACGTCATATAAAAGTATGGCATTTATTGTATAAGCTGTGATTGTTTTTATGTAAATTATATTTTAACCTGTAGATATTCAACAAATATAAATATTGTTATAATTTATGCTACATATGTATATATTTTGTATTTGTTTCATATATTTTTATTTTAGACAATTATAAACAGCTGTCTAACATTGAAATGCAAAATGTTTGTATTATGAGCTCTTTGTACAGCTGTTTAATTTGCATATATGGAATAGAGATAAAACCATAATAGACCCTCATTAGCTCAACCATGTCCAAAAATGGAACTTCTACCTTCCATACCATCCCCTCCCCTCCTCTTCTTTTCATTTTAAAATGGCTGACCAGAAATGAAGTTTAGACCTACAAAGCCTGGTAGTACATTGATTGATTCATTGAGGGTGTTCAATGCCACTTCAACACTCTTGGCTGCCAGAGGTGGAGAACTGCTGACCCAGGTCATAAAAACTGATAATCCTAGACAATTTAGATTAGAGGCTAGTGTACCTTGCTATGAGCAGGTTTGATATTGACAGGCTAGGAATCAAGGTACACTTCTTAGACTACTCAGTAACCAAAGTCCTTCCAACAATGGAACTAATATTTAAAAATAGTGGACAGATCTAACTGACAATTTTTGCAATAAGAAACAGTTGTTCTAAATTAGAATCATACTAAGGGTAGCATCATATCTTGTATTTATTATGAGCTGTCAAGAATATGACAGGTGAGCTGGTTTCTGCAGGTAAATACTCCCACCCAACCCCTTTCTGTTGATATATTGATATATTGATGTATAATTTGTTAAATTTTGTTAATTTGTTAAGTTTTATGCAGATTTATTGTTGTTTTGTACAGATTGTATTCATCCCCCGTTTTACTATTTATAGACAGAATTTATCCAATATGATACTATTTATAGAATTTGTATATTTATAATCACTTCATTTACAAGCAATGTTCAAATTAAATAGCCAGGAGTAGAATGTGATACAAATATCAGTCGGATTCCTCATGCAAAAATTATGTCAGTCCTAGGTATTCTGAACACACTTTTACAAAATAAAAAGAAACATCTTTATAAGGTGAAGTAACTCTCAAATTTTTTTTGGCTTTTTTTATATCAACAGCTTTGTTTAGAATTTTTTTAATATTAAAATTGAGAATGGAAATGGGGAATGTGCTAAAGAGACAACAACCCGACCATAGAAAAAAACAAAAAAAAACAACAGCAGAAGGTCACCAACAGGTCTTCATTGTAGCTAAAAATTCCCACACCCGGAGGCGTTGCTTGTTATGTTATACAATAAATGATTTATTAAAAGCTGCAATTGACAAAACACTCACTGCTTATATATATCTCTTGCACTGATCGGTTTGGTTGATTCAAGTTAAAACATGTGATTGCTATTCTTTTTCATTTTGATATATTTTCATGGTTTGAAAGGCCAATTGTTATTATTATTGAATTTCATTGGTTCATGGCATACCATATGACCAACAGATATTGAATTTCATTGGTTGATTTGCATATCATACGACCACCATTTATTGAATTTCATTGGTTGATCATTTGTGTGTTTTGTTGTCATATCATCATGTAATGAAGATGTATTTATTCAATGAAATAATTAAAAACTTACTATTTTTTACATCATGCTACTTTTATTAATGCCATATATTGTGCAGTTTACCAGGTGAACAACATATATTGTCTTAACTACGGTTTTGTTATTTTTTTCTCATTTTACCAGTAGGGAAACACTTATTACTATCTTGCCTACAATGAAATTAGCAGAAAGCAAGACATAGGGATTGCAATTTGTGCCAGCAGTGTAAACTATTTGTATAAAACTCAATATTTTAGACGGAAGAAGACCTCTATGTAGATGTCTTATGTGACTGGGTTTATGTCTGCCATATGTCCATTGTCCTTGAACTCATTGTCATGCTTAATCAACGGCTTAAAAAATAGTTTGTCTTGTTTGTCAAGTGAAATACTCCTTTATCAGGGTAAACTATACTAGGAAAACTATATTTGGTAAAAGGGATCTTTGCAAAGTCTTCATGTCCACATTTCAAGGATGTCAATGATTACTTATATTTGATGTATGGAATGATTGTATGGTGTGCATGTCTGTCCGGCAGGTTTCTTGTAAGAATGACCTCTTTCATGGTTCATTAGTCATTATTAAGCTTTCAAATGATTTTTAAAATCAAAATAAGAAGAGGATACATTTAAGTTATTAGCATACATGTGCACTTTTTGTCATATTTTTGGCATTTTACATCTCCTGATTTTAATATTTAAAAGCTGTCTCATGGACTGTTATGGTAGAATGCCGACACCCAGGGGTCAAGGTCCAGGGATGTAGCAGGTCATGAAATGTCATGGTATAATACTTAAAACCAGGATCAAGGTCCAGAATCTCATGCCAGGTCAATTCTAAGGCTATCATATCTTATTTGCTGCTTGTCAACCAAGCGTTAACTGTCTTATGGTACCATGTTCACTTCAGATGCAGCACTGAGGAGCTTGTGGATTTAATCACAACTTGGTTCAAACCAAATATTCAAAATTGGAATTTGATGCTTGTTGGCTTATAAGCCATAACAGTCCATGAGACAACCTGCTTCATCACTGGAATCTTGACAGTTGTTATAAGCATTCTACCATGACATTCAATGAGACAATTTATTATTTTAATGTAATATATGATGATACAATGACACCTCTTTCTGTTGCTTGTCTAGCTAGATTTATATTTTTGAATATCACATTAAAATGTTTCTTTCCTGATGTGCATGTAACATGTTCTACTAAACATTAAACACCTATCTATCATCATTAAGTATATGATGTAAATTCAAAAGACAAGTTGACTCACATGTGTTTTAATGTATTGTGACATGTCTCCCTGTTTGGTTTGCAGTCACAATGGTGTATCCAGGGTTAGTGACATGTATTCCTGTTTGGCTTGGAGTCGCAATGGTGTATCCAGGGTTGGTGACATGTCTTCCTGTTTGGCTTGGAGTCAGAATGGTGTATCCAGGGTTGGTGACATGTTTCCTTGTTTCGCTTGGAGTCGGAATGGTGTATCCAGGGTTGGTGACATGTTTTCTTGTTTCGCTTGGAGTCACAATGATGTATCCAGGGTTGGTGACATGTCTTCCAGTATGGTTTGGAGTCACAATGGTGTATCCAAGGTTGGTGACATGTCTTCCTGTTTGGCTTGGAGTCAAAATGTTGTATCCAAGGTTGGTGACATGTCTTCTTGTTTGGCTTGGAGTCAAAATGGTGTATCCAAGGTTGGTGACATGTCTTCTTGTTTCGCTTGGAGTCAAAATGGTGTATCCAAGGTTGGTGACATGTCTTCTTGTTTCGCTTGGAGTCAAAATGGTGTATCCAGGGTTGGTGAGCTGTCTTCTTGTTTCGCTTGGAGTCAGATGGTGTATCCCAGGTTGGTGACATGTCTTACTGTTTGACTTGGAGTCGCAATGGTGTATCCAAGGTTGGTGAGATTTCTTTCTGTTTGGCTTCGAGTCAGAATGGTGTATCCAAGGTTGGTGACATGTCTTCCAGTATAGTTTGGAGTCACAATGGTGTATCCAGGGTTGGTGACATGTCTTCCTGTTTGGCTTGGAGTCAGAATGGTGTATCCAAGGTTGGTGAAATGTCTTCTTGTTTCGCTTGGAGTCAGAATGATGTATCCAGGGTTGGTGAGCTGTCTTCTTGTTTCGCTTGGAGTCAGAATGGTGTATCCAAGGTTGGTGACATATCTTACTGTTTGACTTGGAGTCGCAATGGTGTATCCAAGGTTGGTGAGATTTCTTTCTGTTTGGCTTCGAGTCAGAATGGTGTATCCAAGGTTGGTGACATGTCTTCCAGTATGGTTTGGAGTCACAATGGTGTATCCAAGGTTGGTGACATGTCTTCCTGTTTGGCTTGGAGTCAAAATGGTGTATCCAAGGTTGGTGACATGTCTTCTTGTTTGGCTTGGAGTCAAAATGGTGTATCCAAGGTTGGTGACATGTCTTCTTGTTTCGCTTGGAGTCAAAATGGTGTATCCAAGGTTGGTGACATGTCTTCTTGTTTCGCTTGGAGTCAAAATGGTGTATCCAGGGTTGGCGACATGTCTTTCTGTTTGGCTTGGAGTCAGAATGGTGTATCCAGATGTTGGTGACATGTCTCCTTGTTTGGTTTAGTGTCAGAATGGTGTATCCAGACTTGGTGACATGTCTTTCTGTTTGGTTTGGAGTTACAATGGTTTATCCAGAGTTGGTGACGTGTCTTCCTGTTTCGCTTGGAGTCAGAATGGTTTATCCAATGTTGGTGACATATCTTCTTGTTTGGCCTGGAGTCACAATGGTGTATCCAGGGTTGGTGACATGTCTTCCTGTTTTGATTGGAGTCACAATGGTGTATCCAAGGTTGGTGACATGTTTTCCTGTTTGACTTGGAGTCACAATGGTGTATCCAAGATTGGTGACATGGCTTCGAGTCACAACGATATATCCAGGGTTGGCGACATGTCTTCCTGTTAGGCTTGGAGTCACAATGATGTATCCAGGTTGGTGACATTCTTTCTGCTTCGCTTGGAGTCACAATGATGTATCCAGGGATGGTGACATGTTTTTCTGTTAGGCTTGGAGTCACAATGGTGTATCCAGGGATGGTGAAATGTCCTCCTGTTTGGCTTGGAGTTACAATGATGTATCCAGGGTTGATGACATGTCTTCCTATTTCGCTTGGAGTCAGAATGATGTATCCAGGGTTGGTGACACGTCTTCCTATTTCGCTTGGAGTCAGAATGGTGTATCCTGGGTTGGTTACATGTCTTTCTGTTAGGCTTGGAGTCACAATGGTGTATCCATGGTTGGTGACATGTCTTCCTCTTTGGCTTGGAGTCAGAAATGGTTTATCCAGGGTTGGTGACATCTCTTCCTGTTTGGCTTGGAGTCACAATGATGTATCCAGGGTTGGTGACATGTTTTCCTGTTTGGCTTGGAGTCACAATGATGTATCCAGGGTTGGCGACATGTCTTTCAGTTTGGCTTGGAGTCACAATGGTGTATCCAAGGTTGGTGACATGTTTTCCTGTTTGGCTTGGATTCAGAATAGTGTATCCAGGGTTGGTGACATGTTTTCCTGTTTGGCTTGGAGTCACAATGGTGTATCCAGGGTTGGCGACATGTCCTCCTGTTTGGCTTGGAGTTACAATGATATATCCAGGGTTGATGACATGTCTTCCTATTTCGCTTGGAGTCAGAATGATGTATCCAGGGTTGGTGACACGTCTTCCTATTTCGCTTGGAGTCAGAATGGTGTATCCTGAGTTGGTTACATGTCTTTCTGTTAGGCTTGGAGTCACAATGGTGTATCCATGGTTGGTGACATGTCTTCCTCTTTGGCTTGGAGTCAGGAATGGTTTATCCAGGGTTGGTGACATCTCTTCCTGTTTGGCTTGGAGTCACAATGATGTATCCAGGGTTGGTGACATGTTTTCCTGTTTGGCTTGGAGTCACAATGATGTATCCAGGGTTGGCGACATGTCTTTCAGTTTGGCTTGGAGTCACAATGGTGTATCCAAGGTTGGTGACATGTTTTCCTGTTTGGCTTGGATTCAGAATAGTGTATCCAGGGTTGGTGACATGTTTTCCTGTTTGGCTTGGAGTCACAATGGTGTATCCAGGGTTGGCGACATGTCTTTCAGTTTGGCCTGGAGTCAGATGGTGTATCCAGGGTTGGTGACATCTCTTCCTGTTTGGCTTGGAGTCACAATGATGTATCCAGGGTTGGCGACATGTCTTTCAGTTTGGCTTGGAGTCACAATGGTGTATCCAAGGTTGGTGACATGTTTTCCTGTTTGGCTTGGATTCAGAATAGTGTATCCAGGGTTGGTGACATGTTTTCCTGTTTGGCTTGGAGTCACAATGGTGTATCCAGGGTTGGCGACATGTCTTTCAGTTTGGCCTGGAGTCAGATGGTGTATCCAGGGTTGGTGACATGTTTTCCTGTTTGGCTTGGAGTCACAATGATGTATCCAGGGTTGGCGACATGTCTTTCAGTTTGGCCTGGAGTCAGATGGTGTATCCAGGGTTGGTGACATGTTTTCCTGTTTGGCTTGGAGTCACAATGATGTATCCAGGTTTGGCGACATGTCTTTCAGTTTGGCTTGGAGTCACAATGGTGTATCCAAGGTTGGTGACATGTTTTCCTGTTTGGCTTGGATTCAGAATAGTGTATCCAGGGTTGGTGACATGTCTTCCTGTTTCGCTTGGAGTCCGAATGTAATTTTTTCCCCACTATAATTAAGTCTAAACTGTTTAACAAGATGAGCAATGTGTTTTTTTACTTCTGTAGATGAATACATTTTACTACGTGATATTCATGTATTATTATATGTACAGGTTTATCTACACTGCAATTTACCAACTTGATCAACGTGTAGTTTTATTACTAAAGTTTAACCAGCTGTGAGCAACCTTTATATTACACTTTCCCTGGTGATGTAAAAATAGGGCGCTGTGGCATGGTTGCCAATGAGTCATACCCCACATTGACCATTTACACAGAAATTAACAACTCTAGGTAACCGTTCAGTCTTTAACAATGATCAAAGACTTTTAGCTCATACAACATAGACAGCTATAAAAGGACCCGAAATTACTAATTCCAACATTTCAAACAAGAAATCCGAATTTAAATCAGTTGTGTTACAAAGCAACAAACTACAATCACTGAATTGAAGGCTCCTGCATGACTTGGGACAGACACATACATACAGAAAGTATCGAGGTTAAATTCGTTTGAAGGCACCAACCCTCCTCTAACCTTGGACAGTGTTGCAACTTAAGTTAAAAAAGTATAAAAAAAAACAAAAAAAAAACAGTTAAAATTGTTTACTCTACCAATTGAATCACATCTAGTTTAACTACTCAATACATAAAAAAGAAGATGTGGTATGATTGCCAATAAGACAGCTCTCCACAAGAGACCAAAATGACACAAAAATTAACAACTATAGGTCACTGTACGGCCTTCAACAATGAGCAAAGCCCATACCACATAGTTCAACTACTGAAGTTTAGTATAACAGCTAGTAGAGCTACTACCTGTAAAGTCCAGTCTTATCTTCTATCTACCAGATGAGCAACATTTATTTACTACTGCAATGCTGTCTGAAACTATCGGGTCAATTTAATTTTAACAAACTGCACGACCAAAACTATTCTCCACTGACTGAAACAGCATGTCAAAAATGTGTCACTATATACAAATCCTTGGAAACTATTTTACATGGTAGAATAAGATAGATATAAACTTTAAATACAAACATATATGATCAGCAAGACAATATTTACAAATTTAAGTCCAAGATCGTCAGTCGACTTGTCCTTTAATGACAATTTTCCATTTTATTATTTTTTGTAGCATTTTCGGAGATTATCTTGGAAACTAATATATTAGATGGATAGAAACTTTTAATCGCAAAAATATGACCAAGACACTATTTACAAAGCATAAATCTTTAGTCAATCTATCTTACTTTTCACTTCCTGAGTATATACCTTAATATATTTTGAAAGGTATATTTAGGAGGGGGAATTAATGAGACAAGTGCCTGTGATCAGTGGCGGATCCAGAAATTTTTATACATGTTATAAGTGGGGGCCCAATGACTGGCCTAAGAGGGGGCCCGCTCCAGTCACGCTTCATTGATTCCCTTTATAAGCAACCAAAATGTATCCCAAAAAGGGGGCCGGGCCCCTGCCCCCCCCCCCCTAAATCCGCCTCTGGTAATACGAATCCTTGGTTATTGCTTTGAAAAGGTTTCTTCTTCTTCTTCTTCCCGTTACGAGTCGAACTCTGTAGTAAAGTGTAATTGACTCGGGCGCATCTCAAACAGACAGGAGGCCACTCCTCTGGCCAAAAGTAAAAGTCCAGGAAATAATCTGGACAGTATTTACAATAAAAATATGATATTAATTACATCTTTGTACACTGGTTATCCTGCTGTCTATTTCAGATGTGGCTGGGTCCAGGGGATGGTATTCACTCTGGCCCTGAAGTCCTCTAGGGATCCGGACTCCACTACAGATTCGGGGAGTTTATTCCATTCTCTAGTTGTTGGTGGGAAGAATGAGTGGTAGTATACGTCCCTCTTCACTCTAGTTTGTCTAAGTTTGTGGTTGCCCCTGGTCCTACTGTCTCCTGTCGTGTAGTATTTGGCTGGATCAATGGCAATCATCTGATGTTGAGTCTTGTAACACAACACAAGACTCTGTTTCCATCGTCTGTGTTGCAGTGATTCCCATTGAAGTTGGTCCAGTAGCTTAGTTACACATCCAGGAGAGTTGTCCTGGTAGCAACTATAAACAAAGCGAGCTGCTCGTCTTTGTACCTGCTCTATGTCGCGTATGGTGGTGATTTGGTGAGGATCCCATACTGGGGAGGCATATTCCAGGGTTGGTCTTACGAGCGTAGAGTAGGCTGTGGCTTTTGTTGCTGGAGTACACCTACCAAGATTTCTCCGTAAGAAGCCAAGTGTCTTTGAGGCTTTCCCTATGGTCTGGTTGATATGGTTTGTCCAGGTGAGGTCTTTGTTGATAGTGAGCCCCAGGTATTTCCCGCTGTCTATTGTCTCTAATGTGTGTCCATGGAGTGTGTAGGACGTCTGGTGTTGATGACGTCGTCCTGAGACACGGATGACTGTGCATATCTCCGGGTGGAAACACATTTGCCACTCCTTTTCCCATTTTTCCAGCGAGGTTAGGTCTTTTTGCAGCAAGTCTGCATCTGCTGTATTCCTAATGCGGCGGAAGAGTAGACAGTCATCAGCAAACAGTCTAGCGCTTGATGTTGTTGCTTCAGGGAGGTCATTGATGTAGGCCAGAAAGAGTAAGGGGCCCATCACAGTGCCCTGGGGTACTTCAGATACCACGTCAAGAGGGTCCGACTTATGGTTTTCAAGGATCACAGACTGAGTTCTGTTAGACAGAAACTGTTTAATCCATTCCAGCTGGGGACCTCTTACCCCGTAATAATCCATTTTACGAAGAAGTCTGGCGTGTGGTACCTTATCAAAGGCCTTGGCGAAGTCTAACAGGATGATGTCTGTCTGGTCGCCGTCCTCTATGTTTTTAGCTATTTCATGTATAGTTATTACCAGCTGAGACTCGCATGACCGTTTGGTTCTAAACCCATGTTGTTCATCGCAGAGTATGTTGTTTTGGTCAAAGTGGTCCATTATAGAGCTGTGTACTATGTGTTCCAGTAGCTTACATGAGATGGATGTCAAAGAAACTGGACGGTAGTTTGCAGCTGTATGCTTTTCCCCTTTCTTAAAGACTGGGACTATGTTGGCTGTCCTCCAATCTTCTGGTACTGATCCCTGGTCCATTGACAGTTGGTACAGTCTGGTCAGGTAAGGTGAAAGTTGATCAGCCATATTCTTTAGGATGAAGGCTGGTATGTCATCCGGGCCAGTTGCCTTGAACGGTCTTAGTCCTCTAAGTAGCTTAGTGACACCATTCTGGCTGATGTTTATTAGTCTCATGGTTGGATATGGACTCGGCCCTTTATCTGGCATGTTGTTTAGGTCTTCTTGGGTGTATACTGAGTGGAATTGAGTGTTTAGTATAGCAGCTTTTGTTGGTGTGTCGCTATGTAGGTATCCATCTTTATTTTTTAGGGTTGTTATTCCTGACGATTCCTGTTTCCTACTCTTTTTGTATGACCAAAATCTTTTAGGGTTCTTGTATAAATCATCACTGACTATGTTTTGCATGAATTTTGTATGCGCTCGTCTAGACTCTCTTTGAAGTTCAGCTTTAATGTTTTTATACCGCTTCCAGTCCTTTGTTGAGTTGGTGTGGTTAGCTTTAGAGTAAGCTCTTTGCTTCTGTTTGCTTAGACGTCTTAGTTGGTATTCATCCAGGGATGGCTCTGTCTAGCAAGTGATGTTTTTGTTGGTACGTGTTTTTCCATGGAATCCTTTATAATTTGTTTAATTGATGTCCACATGTTGTTAATGTCATCAAAGTTTGTCTTTTTGAAAGTATCAAATTGGCTGTCAAGGTGTTTCCCTATACTCTCCAAGTCTGCTTTCTTCCATAGGTATATTTTTCTCTTTGATGGTTTCAGTTTGTTGACATTTGCTGATATGTCCACTAATACTATATGTCGTGGTCGCTATTTCCTATAGGTGGCAGTGTTTTACATCTCTCTATGTGTCCTGGATGGCTTGTAAACATCAGGTCCAGTATGTTGTTTCCTCTTGTGTTGTTGTTGTTTATTTGCTGGATTGACAAGTCAGCTGACATCTGTAAAAATGCTCGATTGATTGATTGTGGCAGTTGGTTACCTTTAATCTCATTTCTTTCCCAGCTGATATCAGGTAGGTTGAATTCACCTCCAAGGAGGAATGTGCTCCTTTTGTTGTTGTTTCTCAGATTTTGTATCTCTGTGATTGTTTTCTCCACATATTTACTGTCTGTTTTATTTGGTGGTCTGTAAAAGCTAGTAATTATGTACTGTTTGGTTCCCATCTTTATTTTGCCTGTTATCATTTCAGCTTTGATTCAGAACATTTCTTTTTTGGGAAAAAATAACAGATATATTTTGTTTATAAATATATATAAACCGTGGTCGTTCCCGTTACGCCTAATCCCTTTCCTAAATCAATTATCATGCATAGTCAAATAAATTTAAATCAATTCACGGGGAAACCCAGTAACCTTGAATATCTAATTTTAACACATCACTTTGATTGGCTTCTATTTTTGCATAATTTTATGTTTGGAATTCCAAATTTCGGGCAGTTTGCCAATCATAAAATACAAGACGAAGGAAAATAATGTTTTGCATCCTGATTTTTTAAGGGGAGTCTAGGTAATCTGTATTTTTTAACAATAATTCACGTCAATTTTGTATGAAGTTGTAAACTAAACCGAAAGAGGTGTCTGATGATAGTACTCTAGTACACGTTTCTTGTGTATGTTGTTAAAAATGGACTCGTCTATGTATGAACACAGAACCCTTTTTGAAATATTCTTGTATTACCCGTACTGATGTTTGAGGATTTACAATGAATATTCGTCTAATGCTCTTTTTATTCAAAGTAGAATATATAAATTTTTAACAAATGGTTAAAAAATAAATTTTCAAAACGATTTCTCTCCGCGAAGAATAAATGTATCTAGGTCATGACTCACACAGGTGTTTTGTGTGTTTTCATTCGGAACACGATCATTTAAACAGGCGCGCGTCTTTCGGTCGTTTTACCACTTTAATATAAAATAGTAACAGATGGTTTACAATTGTAAATGAACCTTATATTACAATCCCTAATTTTGTATACATTAACTTTTTTTAAGATGTCAAGGGCATGTATCGATAAAAATACTACCGAGACACGCACCTTTACATATGTGTTAGGACGAGTCTACTGAAATTACACACAGGGGAAGGCAGGCAGTTGTTTATACGGCCGACAAGTACGTCGGTGATACACAGCTGTGGAAAATGTTAATTTGTTAATGATTTAGGAAATTCCAATTTATGTGTTATATACGTTAGGAAAGGTAAGCTTTCATTGCATTAGAAAACACTACTGGTCAACCAAAACAAATATAGGATTTTGAAATTTGGGTGGAAACATAAACTGATGTTTGAAAACCAATGTCGGCCATGATGAAACAGTGTGTGCTAAAAATATCCGCGGGAAAGGCGTTGCTTGTTCTGTATTTATTCTTCAACGTAATCACTATATAACAAAGCACATAACATAACATTTGTAAAATTAAAACAAACAAAAACTTTTATTTTTTTTTTTACAAAAAAAATTGTCTCGGCCCCCTCCCCCTTTCTGTGGTTTGAAAATTTATTGACGGTCAATAACAAATTGAGCTAGTATTTACTGTTTAACAACACAATACTTTATCATATTGATATTATCTTAAGGTTTCCACATAAGGTTTTGTGAGGGGTTCTTCATCTTTTTCTGTAAGCATGTGCTCACAACTTTGATGTTGATAATTTGGTCCCTTTGTTTCTTCTTGCTTTGTTGTGTTAGAAGTCTTACGAATACTCCTTGCTGTTTAAAAATCTGTCCCGCTTTTCCGTTGTGGCGTCATATATTGTCTATTATGACGTATAATTTAACGGGATTTTGTGATGTGCACTAATTGCGGACAAATGGCAAAAAAGAGTATCATCTAGACCCTGATAAAATAAAAACAGCAGTAATGTTAAGAAGACGCAACCAAAAATACATGTATCTTGTAAAATTAAGAAGATGTGGTAGGAATGTCAATGAGACAACTCTCATAAACAAGCAAAAGAGACTGTAAATAGTGTTTGATGTTCACGTTGCAATTATGAGTAAAACAGCTATATTTATAGAAAAATAAATAGATCTGGTGAGATTGCTAATGAGGCAAATATCCACCAATAGACCAACACTTGTACTTTTATTAACTCTTGAATATCTTCTTATGCAAAGATTGAGAAATAATATTGATTGCAAGATTTGAAATTGACTGTTTTTCATTTATCAAAGCTTTTGAACAATTTCATAAACTGTAAAACGAATTTGTTTGATAAAAAGTTTTTTTAAGAACTTTCTATTATATGATTCAAACAATTGTAAACTAAATTAATTTCACCTTTTTGTCTTTCTCAATTTTACGACTTTCTGTCCATTTTATTTTCTGGCATCAGTTTGTTTTACAGAATTTGTCAATCTTGATCATAATCAAAACATGTTTTTTACAGCTTATAAAGTAAACATCAAAAGTAAATGAATCCGGGAGACACCTATCGTTCATTTACATCTATGATATTCATATTTAAATTGAAATAATTTATACTATAAAATACAGGTCAAGTTATATTAGTATTGAATATTTTAAACATGTTCCATTCAAGAGTTATGTCCCTTACTGTAAATGTTGATAAATGTATTTCCTTGGATTTCAGATGATAATAATATTACTGTGTGACCAAATCTTAAGGCAATTATAACATAGTGTCATCAATCATAAACTACATGTCGAGTTCAATTTTCATGGTATTGACATTTCCGTTCCAGAGTTATTCACCTTAATAACCTTTAAACTTTGATATATATTTTTTGGTCCATGTGATAAAAAATCTTTTAAGATTTTAATATAATGCTACAAACAAAAGTTATATGAAACATAAAATATAGGTGACATTGCAATTGGGATCTAATTTAGGACCTTAAATTTTAAATTTATTTGTAAAAGAGGGACGAAAGATACCAAAGGGACAGTGAAACTCATAAATCTAAAATAAACTGACAACGCCATGGCTAAAAACGAAAAAGACAAAACAGACAAACAATATACACATGACACAACATAGAAAACTAAAGAATAAACAACACAAACCCCATTAAAAACTAGGGGTGATCTCAGGTGCTTCGGAAGGGTAAGTAGATCCTACACATGTGGCACCCGTCATGTTGCTTATGTGATAACAAATCCGGTAAATAGTCTAATTCGGTAGGTCACATTCATGAAAGGGAAGGGGATTGTAGTTACGACGTAAGGAACAAAGAGTTTCTACAAGCAATGTGATCTAAGAGTCACTGAATTCTAGTTTTCTGATTTAACCCACATTAATTTAGTAGAAAAAAATCAATTTCAACTGGATAATTTAGTGTAAAAAAATTTTGTTCTCATATAAACCAAATGAATTTTCCTTTGGAAATAAATTAAGTTCCATGCACAAGTTAACTGATTTTAGTGTAATTGGGATTGCTTTGGAAAAATATGTGATTTCCCTGATTTTGTTAATGAAATTGAAAAGAAATTGCAATTGCTAATCTATTATATCTACCTTATTATTTTTTTTTGGCATAACTTATATTATTGGTACAAAAACATATGTGCTTGTCAATTTAATAATGAACATTATATACTAATGAAATGGTTTTGTTTGACAGGTATACATCCTATCCTAACTATACAGGTGTACAAATAATGCAGCGAAGAGTTGACGAACAGGTTAGTGATCAGATTCAATGTATATATAATATTTATAATTATCACTTTTTACCAAATTTTCATTTGACCTTACTGACTGATAATTTCCTTTCTCAGCAGAGAAGTGCAATATGAAAAATTATCAGTAGAAACTAAGCGCGCACATGTCGTTCTCAATGAAATAAACAGCTTCGTCATAAGTAAAAATTGAAATAGGGATAAACAGATTATCCTTGGTAATCTCAACTCAATTACTTTTCTCACTTTCGCCGTACCGACTCAATCGAGGAAATCAATTTGTTGAGATGACAACCGATAAAAGATAAATATTTACTAACCCTTAGCTAGTTAGTCAGCCTGTTAACTATATAAGAACCTTGAAGGCATTTCTATAGAAGGTTGATCATCTCTCTGGACACGTCTGCTTCTATCAGTCTTTACTTTTAACCACAAAAAGATAAAAATATTTCCTCACTATTTCATGATTAAGATTTAAATTTGTTTAAGACAGACTGATTTATGAAGTTGCAAGTCCAAATGATTAAAATGAAGATTATCATGACTGTTTAACAACATAACAGTGGCCATGATACAACATTGATCCACATTGTTAAAACAGTAATACAGTATACATGTACACATGTAAATACTTCCTGTAGAACAAATAACCTTTATCTTACAGCAACCGAGACGAGTGTCAGCAGGAGAACCACCACAATATCCCAGAGTTATTGCCCCTTCTGCACAGAGATTTGAAGGGGGAGATAACCTCATGTCGTTTCCACTACAGAATTTTCCGTGAGTAAAGATATTAGAACCACCACAATGTCCCAGATTTATTGCCCCTTCTGCTCAGAGATTTGAAGGGGGAGATAACTTCATGTCTTTTCCACTACAGAATTTTCCGTATGTAAAGATATTAGAACCACCACAATATTCTAGAGTTATTGCCCCTTCTGCACAGAGATTTGAAGGGGGAAATAACCTCATGTCTTCCACTACAGAATTTTTCGTGAGTAAAGATATTAGGGCCACCACAATATCCCAGAGTTATTACCCCTTCTGCACAGAGATTTGAAAGGGGAGATAACCTCATGTGGTTTCCACTACAGAATTTTCCGTAAGTAAAGATATTAAAAACTGATTTGGTACAAATATCTAATAATGTGGACAATTCAATGTACGATGGGGAGATAACTCTTGACAAGCTATGCATGTACTTTGAGGTTTTTAAGGGAGAAATTATGTACAATTTGATACTGATACAGATATTGACATTATCATCACATCCATTCTGCTACTGCAACTTGTTGTCTTAGTCACAAGAGATAATGGAGTAATTTTGTTAATATTGTTTCTGCATTTTCCCCTTAGCCCTTCATAGACCTTCTCCAGTTTTTGTATAAACTTTTGTTAATTTTCCTTTAAAGATTGAACCAAGGGGGAGGAATGCACCCTGGTCAGGCACCCAATGCCCACCATGGAGTTCAGCAACCAGCACATCAACAAACTCCTAATCAGTCAGCCATACCACAGGTCATTCAGCCTCCTCAGGTAAGTCCCTTATTTACAGGTGAGAGTCAGTTACCTGTTTTTAACCAAGGTTTTATTTTTAGACAGAATAACAAAATATAAAAGTGACTCAAATAATATCACTATCTACTACTGTTGTTAAAACGGAAATAATTCTTGAGGAAAAGGGGACATAATCTACCAAACTTTGTTAATTAGGGTAAGGGAGATTACTTAATTTGGTCAATTGGGAAAGGCAGATAATTTACCAAACTTAGTTCAAAGGAAAAGGGAGACAACCCATCTATCTTTATAAATTTGGGTAAGGGAGATAATCAAATTAGTTTAGTAAAGGAGAAATAATCTTCCTACCTTTGTTTTAAAAGAATGGTAACTGACTCCAATCTCACTGTTTATTGCTGGTAGACAATTAGGAACATGCAATTATTATTTTTGTGATTTTTTTTTATATCCTTCATTGGCAGACATTTTATTTTCAAGCATGCAGTTATTTCAAATGTATTGCTTCTATTTATACTCTTGCTTGTAAGCATGCCTTTATATAAAAAACCAAACTAATGAGTTAAAATGATGTCCTATATTTCAGAAATTAAACATGTATCTTTGTTGGTCTTTTCTCTACATAGAAGTGGTGGTGACTTAAGTGTGTGTTTTAAGGCATCATCATTAATTAGTGATATGATCAGTTTAAAGTGAACCACTAATGGCAAGTCAATGAAAGCTAGCATTTGTGTTATTTTCAATGATTTGTTTTAGCCATAAACCCTACTGCAATGGGAAAATAACAATATAAACATGACAAACTATATAACAGATTATTAGGATTGGAAAACAAGTAATAATTCCTGTCCTTTGTCTGTCCAAAAGAGATCAGTTAACCATTGAAGACCACTTGGCCCTGTCCCCTCAGACATAGTCTGTTGGTTCTGAATCTTCTGCCTTACTTTAAAACTTTCAAGTCAGTAAGTTGGTCTGTTTTAGGGAACCACTAATGGTTAGTGAATGATATTTGTATAAGCATTTGCATCTCCCATTTCCATTGTGTGTTGTGCAGAGATTTACTTATTTTGACTGTAATTATGAGAATTTTCTTAGATTTATTTGCTTTAATTTTGTAACAAGATAAAATCTCTAAATTAGCGCTCACATTAATTTAATCTTTATAGAAGATTAAATCGAAGACCAGATACGTATATATGTCAATACAAACCGACAATCTACAGATCACAAAACTTATTCTCCCTGTAAATAGCCAATTTGTATCATGTATTTGTAATTGCTTTGCTATGTGTATTATATATATTTCTCCATAGATATGTTATTTATCAGGATTGATCTTTTGAAAACCAAGAGATTTGACAAACATTATCTCAGAGACATATTTAGGGACATGTGTAGTGTAAATAAACAAGACAAGATTTAAAGTTTGTGACATTTGTTTTTTTCTACCTTTCTTGTTTTGTCTATTTGAAGGATGATAAACACAAAGCTATAGTCATTCAAACAGATCCAAAACAAGACACTGCTGTGAGTGATGTCCCTTGGAGGAGTTATGTCCCTTAGATTGGAGGATAACTTCCTGTTTACAATGGAGGATGAATATCAGATTCTTTTTCATTGTGATTTTGAAAGGGGACACAATTGGGGCTGTTCAATTTCTACTTCTGTGTTTTCATTATTATTTTATATGTAACAAACTACTGGATTTCATGGCGATATGTTAACCACAAATTTATGTTACTTGTACGTAGACTTCAGCAAAACTATGAAATAAGTTATCAACGAAAATGAAAGTTTCCTCTATCCATTAAAACTTGTATCTATGAAAATAATTAGGATATTTCAAATAATGCATTTTTTTCATTACTTCTTGAACAATATTTACATAGAAAGATAATGGAATTTTGACTACCAATTAAGAAATGATATTCATCTTCTCCATTTGTATGTGACTTTGGCCTATTCTAACAAGTCTTTAATTCACCTTTCACCTTCTAACAGATCTGTTGAAATAGTCATGACAGTACAATTTCATGGCTGAAAATAAATACAATATTTTACTGTTATAAAGGTTATAATTGTACTTCATCTAAAACCTTTCTGTCATTACACTTAAATACTTAATTCTAACACACAGTGTGTCTTTTTTAACACTTATAATGACATGATGATATATTAACCAATGTTCATCTAACCTTTAACTTATTGGAGAAATCAGGTTCATGTTTGCAGTAAAGCTTTCTAAATAATTCTAACCCATTTTGATGTTGCAGTGAGCTGGGTATTTTATATAACATGAGCTGCGTTTGATAGAACTCGACCTCACGCAAATGAATATCAAGATAGCTGTTTTGAGTTGAAAAATCTCTACAAAGTCTGTAACTGTTTGATTATTGGGTTGATTTGAGAACCCTGCAAGACATATGAAAAATCATCTTTCAAAATCAATCAGTCATATACATGTACAAATGAATGTGCAATTGCTTATAACATGTATAAGGTTGGTTTCTATCTGATACAGCTCATTTGTTATAACTGTTTGTGTATTACAGAAAATTAAGAAATTTTTTAAGTTTAAAATTGTGTTGTGAATGTTTAAGGCAGAAAAATAAAATAGAAAATACATTTTGTATTATTCTGATTAATTTTGTAAATTTTCTCTTTAGTTCTATAAATTTGTTTAACTCGTTTCATCTTCTGTGTAGCAATGATGCCATGTAATATAACCGGCAGAAAGTATATTTGCACACAAACAACTTTCATGGTTTCATTAAGAGGTAGTTTTTTTGTCTTTTTTTGTCAGTTTGAAAAATAAAAATATACCTAGCATACCTACAAGTCAAATTGAAATATTTAAGAAGGGATCTATTCACATTTAGATAAAAAAAAAATATGAACTCATTATTCGTTATGCATTTAGATTAAAAAAACAAATATGAAATTTGGTAGAGTGTTTTACAAATGTATTGAGAGGACAAATTAGCTTTAGTGTATGTTGTTAACAACAGGAAGTGATTAACTTTGAGGTTGAGCCAAGAAATTACACATTGTTACAATCATGTCATTTCTTTACAGGCACATACAGCACAAGTTCAAGGTCAACAGCAACAGTTTCAAAGGTTAAAGGTCGAGGATGCACTGTCCTACCTTGACCAGGTGAAGTTACAGTTTGGTAACCAACCACAAGTTTATAATGACTTTCTAGACATCATGAAAGAGTTCAAATCTCAGTCGTAAGTAATTATTTATTGACCTGTTCACTGTAGAGACGATTGCACTTTTTGAATTTAGAAGGACTAAAATGTTTGTTAGTGATTGTTTGGTCAAGATTGTATTCATGTATTCAAAACCCTAATAGGGCTGGCGAAATAGTTATACCCCCGCTTTAAAAAAGGGGGGGTATACTGTTTTACCTCTGTCTGTCCGTCCATCAGTCCGTCCGTCAGTCAGTCCGTCCCATGAAACTTTCGTCACATTTTTCTCAGGAACTACACATCCACCCTTTCTGTAATTTGGTATCAATATTTATATATGTCAGCCATACCGTGTGATGCGTTTTCAGATTCATCACTTGACAACTTCCTGTTTACCGAACACTTGTCTGATTTTACACATGATAGCCAAGTTGAAAATTTTCGTCACATTTTTCTCAGGAACTACAATACAAGGATTTCTGAAATTTGGTTGCAGGATTTATATAAGTCAGCTATACCGTGTGATGCGTTTGCAGATTCATCAATCGACAACTTCCTGTTTACCGAACACTTGTATGATTTTACAAGCCAAGTTGAAAATTTTCGTCACATTTTTCTCAGGAACTACAATACAAGGATTTCTGAAATTTGGTTTCAGGATTTATATAAGTCAGCTATACCGTGTGATGCGTTTTCAGATTCATCACTCGACTACTTCCTGTTTACCGAACACTTGTATGATTTTACACATCATAACCAAGTTCAAAATTTTCGTCACATTTTTCTCAGGAACTTCAATACAAGGATTTCTGAAATTTGGTTTCAGGATTTTTATAAGTCAGCTATACCGTGTGATGTGTTTTCAGATTCATCACTCGACAACTTCCTGTTTACCGAACACTTGCATATTTTTACACTATTAATATTATCCACTTGCGGCGGGGGTATCATCAGTGAGCAGTAGCTCGCAGTTTCACTTGTTATCAATACAAAACCCTAATAGGGCTGGCTAAATAGTTATCAATACAAAACCCTAATAGGGCTGGCTAAATAGTTATCAATACAAAACCCTAATAGGGCTGGCTAAATAGTTATCAATACAAAACCCTAATAGGGCTGGCTAAATAGTTATCAATACAAAACCCTAATAGGGCTGGCTAAATAGTTATCAATACAAAACCATAATAGGGCTGGCTAAATAGTTATCAATACAAAACCCTAATAGGGCTGGCTAAATAGTTATCAATACAAACTTGATCACTCCTTTTGTGATAAACAAAAAGAAGCAGATTGTTATCTGGTCTGTACATCTTATACATGTACATTTCAAGAAAGTTATAAACAAGATAATACATTCAGATATATATTCAAGTTACATTTCAAAATGTTATTTTTAACCATACTTTACAAGAATATTGCTTAAATTGTTCATGGTGCATGAATCTACTATCTGCACTACTTACATGCAATATCAGTGATGTCATTGTAAATAAACTCATTATATAAAATAAAAGTAATCTTTAAAATTGGAGTTATCTTCCTTTGACCAATTCTTAGTATTCTTTTCCAATGCTAAATATTTATTTTTTAGTTCCCACTGCAACATGAATGCAATCATTACCAGGTAATACCCCTCAGTGCTCAAAAGCCTTTTGTTTCTCAAGTGAAGCTGGATGTTATTTCTAAAATACATGTATAGTATTGCCACTACTTCAACACTTTTCCAATTGTTACACTCAGTTTAGGACAATTGCTATTTTAACTAAATCGCCTTGTATCAACTCAAATCAAAAGCGTTGTTTCAAAAGGAATGTCACATAACAATAAAATAAGCTCTTTGTGACTTTGAGCTTTTATATAGATATAGAAGATGTAGTTTAAATGCGAATGAGACAACTCTCCATCCAAGTCACAATTTATAAAAGTAAATTATAATAGGTCAAAGTAAGGTCTTCAACACAGAGCCTTGTCTCACACCGAACAGCAAGCTATAAAGGGCCCTTTAAAACAATTCAAACAAAAAAACCAACGGTCTAATCAATATAAAAAACGAGAAACAAAAAATAAAACCAACATTTTCTGGACTGTAAGTAAAATTTGATTTATAAGTGCACATAGTGGTATAACCTTTTATGTTTTTACTTGTAGAATTGATACACCAGGGGTAATCAGTCGCGTGTCCAACCTGTTTAAAGGTCACCCTGATTTAATCGTTGGATTTAATACATTTCTACCGCCAGGATATAAGATAGAGGTCCAAGCTAATGAGATAAATGTCCACCAGCCAGGACAACAAACTCTATGTATCCCAGTGCAAGGCATGACACCAGGACCGGTCAATCTTTCCTCGGTAAGATTACATTTTATTTAGGTAGAAATATTTTTATGCCCCATTTATGGGCATTATGTTTTCTGGTCTGTCATCTGTCTGTCCTGCTTCAGGTTAAAATTTTTGGTCAAGGTAGTTTTTGATGAAGTTGAAGTCCAGTCTACTTGAAACTTAGTACACATGTTCCCTATGATATGATCTTTCTAATTTTAATGCCAAATTAGAGATTTTTCCACATTATCACGGTCCATTGAACATAGAAAATGATAGTGCAGATGGGGCATCTGTGTACTTTGAACACTGTCTTGTTACATCTTATTTTGAAGAAGAATTATTAGTTAAAAACTATGATAAGTCAAGTATTGAGATTAAAAACCAATTAGAAGGTTTCAATACAGTAGATGGATTCATTGATTGTTGGTTGCTTAATGTCCTTAATACATTAAAAACTGAGGGCAAAGTTTTATTATGTCTTCATTGCATATGTCACACCATGGAAGTAATATTCAAAAGGAATAACAAAGACTAATTAGCATGTATTAATGGCCTGCAGAGCTCTGTACTAAAGTCATATGATTTTATCCAATTAAAGTCTCAGCGGCAAGACCCCTTTGGTTACTATCTGTGATACCCAGGTTGTAAATTGGCATCTGGAATTTCTTATCAGTCACATGATTTTATCTAGTCCGGTAATTATAAAGTACCTGTGTGAAATCCGAGGTTAATTTATAAGAAGGTGGCGCTGTAACATGAAAAACCTCTATCTTCAGAAAGAAGTCGTATGATGTAAAATACTTGAAAAACGGATGAGAATTGTTCAAACTACAACAGTTCAGCATGGAAAATTGTATTTAATTAAGCATACTTTTGCTTTTTACCGTTTGTTTAAACTGTTCAAAAAGTATTTTCCGGATAAAAGTGGATTCCGAGTAAAACAGTTAAATACCGACGAATCGATCAGGTTTCACATGACATTTAACAAAATAATGTAGACAAATCTAGACATAGATTTTTTTTTACTGTTAAAATGTGCAAAGTTTATTGGATTTCAAAAAAGGATATTTACTTTCAAGTTTTCTAAATTTATTTACATGTCATAAATGTCATTGATTTCATTATTGAAACTGGACAACTAAAATTGGGATAATATGTTCGTAAATATAGATATATATTTTTCAAAAAGTGTTTATTGTGAAATACTACCATTACAAGCTACAGCAAAAATGAAAACAAACCGAAAAAATCAGCTGCCTTATTGCAAATTCATTTTTACACGAATTAAAGTTTATGTATCAATAATTATAGATTAAAGGATAGAACCGTTTAAAATTGTGAATATTTTAATTGACTAATACACGAAAGACTTAGATTATTCGTATTTAATAAAAGGGGATCCAAACATATTTTTTGTACAATCATCTTCATAACTTACGGAAATTGCTTTTTAACTGTCTGTAAATATTAAAATTGATAATGACCTAGCCGTGTTCTCCAATTTCATATGTGATAGCTGTCGGTTTAAACTATTAAGATCGAACTAACCAGAAATAGGAAAATTCGACTAGAATAAATATTGAACGATTGACTCTATTCGGCAGCGTACTTCAACGCAATGTAACAAAAGGACTATTTAGGTTACTCCGCACGTATATTCAACAAAAAACTTGTCTGTTTGTAATTCTCTGTGAACACGAAAATGACCAAAAAGTGTCAGTGATTTGATTGATCACATGCATAGAATCAACTTCCATGCCAGATATTAAACCAATTAACGAGTTATCGAAAAATGGGCGGTAACGCAGATGAAAACTTTGAAGTGACGACGATGTTATTCCTTTCAATATTACTTCCATGAATTTTCTAAAAGTTTGGAGAAAGAAATGCATGTGTGTACAATAAACTTGATAAAGATACCAGGCCAATAATCTTGCAGGCCAAACACACTTTCTCTCTACATTAGATTCATCAGTGTCATTTGGATATTTTGTAGAATAAAGAGACATATTTGTAATTATCATTGTAGAAAGTTCCTCCTTCAGCTCATGTACCTAGCAGTCATAACCATAGCAACCAATCATCTCACCATAGTTACCATCAATCACCTCGTCATAACCAGGAACCAGTTGTCTCTGGTAACCAGCATAGTACTCCAGTCCAACAACAACAGCAGCAGGCAGGACAACCAGTGGAATTCAACCATGCAATAAATTATGTCAACAAAATAAAGGTACATTATATTAAAAGCTGTGTAAATAATGGTACTTAAAATAGTCATGTAGATAATGGTATGTAACTTGTGCCATCTGGGGCTCTTCCCACAAAAAAAACCTGTACGATCCTAACTTTTACTGAGATGTTCACGAAAAATCCAAGTTTAATATATTCAAGTTATTATTCTACTTCCTAAAGACGCGAAAAAATTAAATTGCTCATGAAAATAAGTTGGTTTACAGTAGTCGCATAGGATAATGTCACAGTTGATGGAAAGATCATTTAAGATAAGAATTACCAAAGTTGACAGCAAGTTCTAGACTCTGGTCATATACTTTACTCAGTACTCGGTGTACAAAATACAGGGACTAAACTTAACAGTCGCCCAATGCGACCAGATTTCTCGGCTGGGTGAATATATTTATTATCCTGATCGCCTGTCTGGTGACAAATAATATTTTGCATTGAACCCCATGTCTATCCTTTCCCCCGCAATATAATTAAAAAAAAACGGGCGTATAAAAACTGTTCCCAAATGGAAACCTGATTGTCTAATTAAAGAGGGAAAATAGAACGGTAACCAGTTAGGTCATTCTAATATCCAAAATCCAGTTGGACAACTTAAGTTTTCGATGCGAAGTCATGATTTGACACATGTAATCACCTTCTCTAAATACTCTTTTGAAAACTTCTTTGATAAATTCATTTTTTTTAAGATTTTTCGTTAGGCTTTTGAATCTGAATTGCATCAAAAATACATCAAAAATACATCCCAGTTGTTAAGGTAGTTATTACCAGTCCCTTTTTGACAAAACTTGCGAACACAACTTGTTCTTCAATGAAAAAACGAAACCCAAAATCTCATAAATAAATGTCATAATATCTAGTATGGGAACCAATCCTCGATGAAAAGTAATTGAATAATAATGTTGATGCAACACTTATTAGAGGATGGCTTGGATTTGAAATAAGATTTAATGATTTATGGAAACAGCCCTATTGTCAACAGGAAGTTCGAATTGAAGGGAGACAATTTTGGCAGGAAATTTTCAAAAATCAGTACTGTTATATCGTATGATACATTTATGATGGCAATAATTCAAATATTATGAAGTTACCGTACATTATCTTTTCCAGACTCAAACATTACATTTAGGATTACATAAAAAGGCTTTAATAGTATATGAAAAGTATATTTAAGTTTTATTTTATTATTTAGAAATTGGTTGAGCCCCTAAAATTTCAACTGGGCTCCTAAAAAAAATATTTCAGGGGCCAGTTGGGGCCCAGCTGGCCCCTGGAGAAAAAGAGTAAAGTTTAGTCTCTGAAATATGAGCTTGAAACACCAAATCAAGTATTTTGATTGGTTGATTTCTGAATCTGAGTACTCTAAAGTTTTATAAATGTAAGCCCTAGTTTCTAAATGATCTGTTTGTAATCCAAAGACTTGAAAGATATTGGTATAATAGACCTTGGTAATGAATATTTAACTATGTAAACAGTGCAAAAAGTTAATCAGGCAGAAAATAATAAAAGATTTACCTGCAAACAATATTGTGCATATTTTCAATGCAAAACGAAGTCTCTTTATTTATATGTATGCTTGAAGATCCATTGATGACCTTTGGCTTTTTTCTGCTCTTGGTTGGGTTGTTGTTGACACGTTCCCCATTTCTATTCTCAATTTTTTTGTTATTTTTTTCCAGAATCGTTTTCATGGACAGCCAGAGATCTACAAAGCATTTCTAGAAATACTTCACACTTATCAGAAAGAACAGAGGAATCTCAAAGAGGTATTATACTAAGTAGATGATACTTATACATTGTAAATCTCAAAGAGGTATTATACTAAGTAGATGATACTTATACATTGTAGAGGAATCTCAAAGAGGTATTATACTAAGTAGATGATACTTATACATTGTAAATCTCAAAGAGGTATTATACTAAGTAGATGATACTTATACATTGTAGAGGAATCTCAAAGAGGTATTATACTAAGTAGATGATACTTATACATTGTAGAGGAATCTCAAAGAGGTATTATACTAAGTAGATGATACTTATACATTGTAAATCAAAGAGGTATTATACTAAGTAGATGATACTTATACATTGTAAATCAAAGAGGTATTATACTAAGTAGATGATACTTATACATTGTAGAGGAATCTCAAAGAGGTATTATACTAAGTAGATGATACTTATACATTGTAGAGGAATCTCAAAGAGGTATTATACTAAGTAGATCATACTTATACATTGTAGAGGAATCTCAAAGAGGTATTATACTAAGTAGATGATACTTATACATTGTAGAGGAATCTCAAAGAGGTATTATACTAAGTAGATGATACTTATACATTGTAGAGGAATCTCAAAGAGGTATTATACTAAGTAGATCATACTTATACATTGTAGAGGAATCTCAAAGAGGTATTATACTAAGTAGATCATACTTATACATTGTAGAGGAATCTCAAAGAGGTATTATACTAAGTAGATGATACTTATACATTGTAGAGGAATCTCAAAGAGGTATTATACTAAGTAGATGATACTTATACATTGTAGAGGAATCTCAAAGAGGTATTATACTAAGTAGATCATACTTATACATTGTAGAGGAATCTCAAAGAGGTATTATACTAAGTAGATCATACTTATACATTGTAGAGGAATCTCAAAGAGGTATTATACTAAGTAGATCATACTTATACATTGTAGAGGAATCTCAAAGAGGTATTATACTAAGTAGATCATACTTATACATTGTAGAGGAATCTCAAAGAGGTATTATACTAAGTAGATGATACTTATACATTGTAAATCAAGGACAATGAAAATTGTTCCAAATTTGCAGGATTTTTACATTGGCACCCTCTGTAGTGTCAATGTGTCATTCATGTATTGATGTAAATTTTTGTAAATTAAATAACCTTTTAAACATTTTTTCCTATTTCAGATTCAAAGGGGACAGTAAAATTGCCTCTCATTCTAAAATAATCAAATTTTACACTTGATGTAGATTAGTTAGCTAATATTTGCAAACCAAATATTATAATTCATTTAATTTTTTTTTTATTTACAGGGAATAGTAACAAGTTACAAGCCTCTGACAGAAGCAGAAGTTTATTCACAGGTTGCTAAGTTATTCCAGAACCAAGAAGATCTGCTAGCTGAGTTTGGACAGTTCTTACCTGACGCCAATGGCTCATCTTATGGGGGCTATGTAATTATTATATTTTATTTTCCTTTTAATAAACCAGAGAGGTTTTCATAAAATATGACATGTAAAAGATGACTGTTTTTGTTTTGAAATTTTGCTATATTAACCCTTTCCTCCATAATGACGCCACCCCCTTTATCCCATAATGACGCTTTTTGACGCCTGTGTAGTGCCTAAGTTGAAACGTCCTAACCTATAAAAAATAATATTCAGACTTAATAAAATTTGTATCTAATATAAACAGGATACTCAGGAGAATGTCTGACTGGAATTTCACTGATGAAATAATAGTTTTCGCATTATTACTTTAAACCTGATGATTTTTTTTTCAATGAAAAAATCCTATGCAAATCAAGTATGTAAAAAATATAAATCCATGGAGGATGGGATTTTAAATAAATTTGGGTTACTGTGGATTCTTTGTTGGTTTTGATTGGTTAAATACCAATTTTCTATAAACACGGTGGCAAAACCATGAAATCAAGTATCCACAACATGAATTTATATTCTACAGACTTTTTTTTGAGTCTGCAATCTTTCACTAGAAATGACGAAGTAAATATTCATTATGATTTTTATTTAAAGTTGAATATGCTACAGAATGACTCTGCACTTGGAGTCAGGAATGATCATTCATCTACAGTCAAGAAACCAGGCATGAAAAGTCAAATGAATAAATCCAGTCAGCATAGAAGGCCCTCTAGTGGACAACAGCCACCACAAAAGGTAGGTCTAGATAGATGCTTAGGCCCTCTAGTGGCCAACAGCCACTACAAAAGATAGGTCTAGATACTTAAAAAATATTGCAAGAAATCAATGATAATACAAAAAATTATTGCAACTTTAATGCCAAAACTTCTCATGGTAGTGTTAAATTCACTCATCAAACAAGTTAGCCTTCATATGAGTACCATTTACTTGTTCAAGCTATGGCTCTTGTTAGCCTTCATATGAGTACCATTTACTTGATCAAGCTATGGCTCTTGCAAATTTTTTGTGCAGTTTATTATTACCAAAAAAGAGAAAATAATCTTCACGTTTATAGTTTGTTGAACCATTAGGGCAAACACAATTGATAAATTGTTCCAATGCTTCTTACTCTTCATGCATGAAAAAGTTGTAAATTTCAAATAATTATAAGGAATCAACTGGTTTCTTATTTTACAGAAACAGAAGACTGGTACCCTGAAGGATATATCATTGGCTGAAGCAGGAAGATACGGAACACTTACTGAGTTTGCTTTCTTTGACAAGGTACACAATAAATAATTCTGTGTCCTAGCTCCACAAAATACATGTACACAACACCCACCCCCTTTGTTTGACAAGGTAAACAAGAATTATGTGTCCTAGCTCCACATAATACATGTGCACAACACACACACACCTTTCTTTGACAAGGTAAACAAGAATTATGTGTCCTAGCTCCACATAATACATGTGTACAACACCCCCCCTTTCTTTGACATGGTACCCTTTCTTTCTTTTCTGTTTTAAAGCAAAAAATATAAGAAATACAGGGAAAAGCTTTTTAAATTATAAAGATAATTCTAATTTAGCAAAATATACAACAATGTGTTCATTCCTTCAAATTGATTTGATTTAAACATGATCAGGTTGTCACTTTTTGAACTTTTCAAGTCTCTTATAAAGGTACCTCTGCCTTTTAGGAGCTACAGCAATGTAGTTTTATAAAGGGGGAGATTTTCCATAAAACCTTTAATTTTTTCTTTCTTTTTCTTTCTTGAACCCCGAATTCAAAACCTCTTAACCAGTGATTTTCTAAGGCCATGGAAAAATAATTCATTGTTTCCCCTAACCCGACCGGGTCATTTAATTTTTCTGGAAAAAAAAAAATTAAAATTAGCGTGTTTGAAATATGCAAGATTAAAGTTCTGCTGTAGAAACAAAACATATAGATATAAAATTATGCATGGTTACAAAAAAAAAAAAATGCAGGCTTTTAAAATTTTCCCATGTTAGGGGAAACCAACAATTAATTTTCCATGGCCTAACAATCCAATAATTCAATGGTTATAAATGATAATTGTTTTATTGTAGGTACGTAAAGCATTGAAGTACCCTGAAGTATATGAGAACTTTTTACGATGCTTAGTTCTGTTTAACCAGGAAGTAATATCCAGATCAGAATTGGTGCAGTTAGTCCAAACATTTCTTGTGTAAGTATGCAATAAGATAGAGAATGGAAATGGTGAATATGTCAAACAGACAACAACCCGACCAAAGAGCAGAAAATAGCTTAAGGCCGCTAATGGGTATTCAATTCTGCGCCTAGAGTTGCCTTTAAACATGAGCATTATAGAACCAAACATTTGATTCTGCTTTAACAACTTCTTGTCATATCTCAGTTTGGAATTTTGTTTTAGACAAATGATTTACTAACTTTGTACCATTTATGGTTGAAACTTTGTTATTGACAAACATTTCAGCAAATTTGCATCATTTTGGCCTGAATATTGTTATTGACAAATAAGTCGCAAATGAAAAGGAAGTTGTGGTATAATTGCCAATGACCACAACTCTCAATCCCAGACTAAGTTATATAGAAGTTAAATAACAACTATAGGTCATTGTATAACCTTCAACAATGAGCAAAACCCATACCACACAGTCCGCTATAAAAAGCATCCTTTTGACTTTAAAGATGGTTGTGATGAATTATGGTGAAGTCTTGTCAGTATTTAGAGTTAACTTTGGTCAGTGGACATATTTATCAAACAAACATTATTTGCCATTATTCTAGCGTGTAAGCCTTATTTTTAGCAAAGAAATCTGAAATTAACTTAGAAAAAAACACTTTTTTACTTAATAAAATTGAAAATTATTTAAAATCATACATGTTTTGTTATTTTCATTCAGACTTCTTGAAAGACATTATTTGCCCCCATGCATTTTGTTCTAAGAAAGATAACTCTAATATTTTCAAAGTACCAATGAAAGGTTCAGGGTAGGAGATCTATAGAATAAGGGTCAGTGCACTGTTAATATACACATATTTTGTCCTAAGTCACTGGCTCAATTTGTGATAGCTCAATTTGTGATAGAACTTTTAATTTTTCAGTAAATATCCAGAATTATATAAATGGTTTAAAGATTTCCTCGGTTATAAGGAATCAGGCGGAACAACAGAATCAATACCCATGGGAGCCACAGGAAAGGAACGAGTCAGTGGGGATCTGGCTATGGAAATAGGTATGTTACAAAGTCTTGCTTAGTGGGCACTAGTGTCAAATGGTCTTACAATGAAAAAGGAACATTTATCAATAAAATTTTTAACCCTTTATGATTATGAAGGTTCAAAACCATGTTGATGTTACCATGGAAATATATGGAATGTTTTAATCTGTCATCCATAGTGCCTCTATGTTGATGAAGTTTGGCGAGAATTTAAAGCAGAGTTTTAATATGAAGGACACGTTAAGTGTGAATCTTGTCTGAAAAAGGACAACTTGTTTCTGTTTAAAGATAAATCTATAAAAAAAAAAATGAATTAGTAGATGTATGTTTACTTCATTAATAGAATTTAAGGATTGTATAAGCCTATTCAATAGTTATAATGATTTATTTGTTTCTTAAAGAATTTACTCTAAATCCAAAATTATTCCTTTAGGAAAAGATTATAAGGCAGGACTAACTGGGCAATGGGTAGTAGTTGTCTTTATTATGGGATATCTAGGACAATGTTGAAAATTGACAATGTTATTTTTTATGACTGAAAGTTGTTTTAATTTTTAGATTATGCAACATGTAAAAAGTATGGAACAAGTTATCGAGCTTTACCCAAGTCTTATCCTCAGCCTAGATGTACTGGCAGGACATCATTGTGTAAAGAGGTTTGTCTAATTTACAATGTGATTAAGATTCCTAAACTGGCAAAGATCAATGCATCGATATAATAAGTGCACATGGGTTTAGAAAAATGGGAAAAGATGTACTGTATTTTTATTTATGTGTTAACAATTTCATGGATTTCCTTGCACATTTGAAACAAAATTGTAAAGGTCTATAGGTCCAAATTGGTAGGATAAAAAACAAACTTAAATCTGTATGATTTTTTTCTACAAAGCACCATCCATTGATGAACAGATCAAGTCAATCAATTCAAACATTTGGTAGAAATCAATACACTACTGATTGTGGATGAGATGTTAGTTAACTCTTGTTTCTCGTTACAGGTGTTAAATGACACATGGGTATCTTTCCCGTCATGGTCAGAAGACTCCACATTCGTTACGTCACGGAAAACACAGTATGAGGAACATATATACAGATGTGAGGATGAACGGTTTGAAGTAAGTTTATCTTTTGACTTTTGTTTTATTGATTTAAAGGTGAATACTAACATTTTTAAATATCAATATAAAATTCAATGCTTACGTGCAAAAATAGAAGATCTGAAATATGAACTGTACATTCTTGAAAATATGCAGTGTTCTCCCCAGAAGTAAGTTTATGTTTTGGCTTTTGTAATATTGATTTAAAGTTGAATAGCAGTATAGAATTCAATGCGCTAAAATAGAAGATCTGAAAGATGAACTGTACATTCTTGAAAATATGTGGATGTGACGTTAAGGTGTCTTTATAAAGTTTTATGATAAATGAGAATTCTAAGAACAGTGTCAGATAGAAATGAACCTAATGCAATTGGCCGTTTCAGAATCTAAAGCATCATGGGTAATTTCATTGTTCATACCCCAAAGTGAAAATAACGTTACGTCATTGGTTGAAATTCCATTGTTTATAACGTTTTAAACCAATGAAAAATCTTTGGTGTACGCTTTTGAAAATATTACCCAGAATGCATTAGATTCTGAAACGGCGAATTGCATGTATTCATGTACATGTATAAAACTTTGATTGATTTTAGAGCAATAAATCAATACACAAAAGTTTTAGATAAGTTTTGATCTTTATACAATGCAAATCAATTTTGAAATATAAATTCCTAAATATTTTTTTTTTTTTTACAGTTGGACATAGTTATAGAGTCCAATTTATCTACAATTAAAGTGCTAGAAGGTGTTCAGAAGAAAATGTCTCGTATGAACTCTGAGGAAGCAGCTAAATTCCGTCTAGACAATACGTTAGGTGGATCCTCCGAAGTTTTACATAGAAAAGCTATACAAAGGTAAGTGTCTTTCTAAGTCATTCTAGACATAACGTTAGGTGGATCCGCCGAAGTTTTACATAGAAAAGCTATACAAAGGTAAGTGTCTTTCTAAGTCATTCTAGACATAACGTTAGGTGGATCCTCCGAAGTTTTACATAGAAAAGCTATACAAAGGTAAGTGTCTTTCTAAGTCATTCTAGACATAACGTTAGGTGGATCCGCCGAAGTTTTACATATAAAAGCTATACAAATGTAAGTGTCTTTCTAAGTTATTCTAGACAATACGTTAGGTGGATCCTCTAAGTTTTACATAGAAAAGCTATACAAAGGTAAGTGTCTTTCTAGGATATTCTAGATTCTGAAAAATGTACATAGAAAAGTTGTTATACATAAAGTTTTCTATAAAATGTATAGTAAGTTAAAAAAAAACGTCTTTAAATCATTATAATATAATTTCATTTATATTTTCACTTTGGTATTCTGTTCTTGTACAGTGATATAGTTCATTTTGAGTCTTCCCATATTTTAGCAAAGGGAGATTATTTCACACCTCCATTACACATGACAGAACTCTACACAGTTATATATTTAACACCTTCTCCGTTACACATGACAGAACTCTACACAGTTATATATTTAACACCTTATCCGTTACACATGACAGAGCTCTACACAGTTATATTTGAATGTATGTTTTAGTAGCATTGACAGAAGTTTACCAATTTATCAAACGTAAAAAAATTGAAAAAGCAAGAATGAATAAATACCTGGATATACTAGGAGGTAGATACGACAAGTTTTTTTAACAACCATGACTACACATGAAGGTCTTTCACAGTCACAAATTATGATCAATTATGCAGTCAGTACAGAGGTATAAAACCAATAGTTTAAACTGTATTTCTTTTGACAGGATATATGGTGACAAATCTCCAGATATTATTGATGGTCTCAAGAAAAACCCTGTTGTGGCAGTACCATTAGTGCTAAGAAGGTAAGAGTTGCTTCTCTTTGTATTATCTCCACTGGCTTGGAGATTGAAATAAACAATTTGTTTTCCCATAGGCGACAATGATAGCCTTTTTTGAGCTACAGACTTTAGAAAGTTGATTTCCTATAACAAAACCTTGCTAGAATTACAGAAAAGATATTCGGACAGTTTTTTTGGGTCAAAAATATTAAGTTCGCGTTGCTTTTCTTAATGTATTGTGTACTTATTTCCTATGCCTATCAATTTTGCACTTAAAAAACTATGTCTTGTCCCAGTGTTGAAAATACAACTCATTTCCATTAGGGCTAAGAGAAATATTTTTTTTGGCCTTTGGTATAATGCAGAATGCACGAAGTCTCTTATAATAAATAATAAAGGGCGCACATATCAACCAATCAGGATTAGCCATACTCTTACTTCTGAATACCATGTTATGCTGATAAAATGGCTGCACCCATGCAATCTAATGGTTTATTGTAACCTGGAAGCATCACTCCAAGGAGATTTCCCATCTTGATATTTGTGTATCAAAAATTATTTGTATTTATTGCACTTTTTTTCACAAGCTGACTGGTTTAATTTTTAACCGGATTTTTGGGACATAAATGTTGGTTATTGATTTGGGGATGTATGGCGGGCGGGCGGCAGTCAAATGTTGTCCGTGTATTAACTTATGAACAGTTAAACCAAAGCTCTGAAATTTTAATATGTTGTTACTGACAACAAAATGGAGGTCAAGTTCAATAATGACAATTGTAAATTTTACTGTTCTGGAGTCGTGGTTCTTGAAAGATTGAAAAATGGTGTTTCTAGTCCTGTCTGTGCATTAACTCATGAACTGTTTAACAAAGCTTTTAAAATTCAAATATGTTGTTACTGATGTCAAAACTTTCTGCACGGTTAGCCACTAGTCCGATGCCCCAGACTAGTAAAATTTCATTCGGACTAGTAAGTTTTTGCAAAATTTTGTTTGGCCCAATAAGAAAAATGTCAGAATATTGGTCTTCTGACTAGTAGTTGAAAAAGTTTTTGGTGCAGACTGTCAAAATAGAGGTCAAGTTCAATAATGACGATTTTGACTTTTACCATTCAGGAGTTATGGTTCTTGAAAGATTAAAAAATGGTGTTTCCAGTTGTGTCCGTGTATTTACTCACAAACCGTTCAACCAAAGCTTTTGAAATTCAAATATGTTGTTACTGATGACAAAATAAAGGTCAAGTATGATATTGATGATTTTCCCTTTCACCGTTGATCCATTATGGTTCTTGTGATATTGAAAAATGCCAGGACACGAATGGATATTAATAAATCTGGTTTGCTGTCTCTCTGACAGCCTCTTGTTAAGAATGTTATAATGAATAGGTAATCTTGATATGCTACGGTTAAGTTTTCTAGATTGGAAAGATATTGTAGATCTTTTTTTATCAATACATCTACAGTGTGTTACAGATATATTTTTTATTTCAGATTAAAAGCAAAAGAAGAAGAATGGCGGGAAGCTCAGAAAAACTTTAATAAAGTGTGGCGAGAACAAAATGAAAAATATTATCTTAAATCATTGGATCATCAGGGCATTAACTTTAAACAGAACGATGTCAAGTCATTGCGATCTAAGGCTTTGTTAAATGAAATAGAAACTATATATGATGAGGTTGGTATTGAATTTCAACTTTTTAAATATCTTGATTAAAATTTTGTACGCCAAAATTCTTTTTTTTTTCAATAGATCTAATTATTTTTTATACCCATTGAACATTGAATTTTTTGTCAATGTATACTTTGGATGACATCAGGTTCAACTACTTGTTTATATTACAAGGTTGTTCAGATTTACTTTTGTCTAGATAATTGTCTTTTTTGTTCTTAGTACAATACTGCATAACTGGTTAATAAAGATTGCTAAAAAATTAATTAAAGTAGATACAATGTTTATGCAACTACATTGAAAAAAAATGAAATTTCAGGATTTTTCGAAAAGATTTTGGAAAATTTATAGTTACAAAATATTTATTGTAATTTCAGCGACAAGAACAGTATAATGAGAGTAGTAATGAACCGTGGAACCCACATCTAAGTTTACATCATAAAGATAAATCTATGTTAGAAGATGCAGCTTCATTAATTATTCATCATGTGAAACGACAGTCAGGTAATTCTAGGTTATGGTGGGAAACCCGGAAAGGGGAGATAATAGATCCAACATACACTTTGCCATTTTAAAGATAAACTTATATTGGAAGAAACACTGAAGTGTTCCATGTTTTGGTGAGAAAGGGAAGATAATAGATCTGACACACACTTTACCATTTTAAAGATAAACATATATTGGAAGATGCACTGAAGTGTTCCATGTTTTGGTGGGAAAGGGGAGATAATAGATCCAACATACACTTTGCCATGTTAAAGATAGACTTATATTAGAAGATGCACACAAGTGTTCCCTGTTTACCTTTTGACATATTAAAGATACATAGATAGTTACATGTATGTTTTATTGTTATATTTCAGGGTTAGCAAAAGAACATAAACAAAGAATAAAGCAATTATTGAAACATTTCATTCCTGATTTATTTTATACTGCTCGAGGAGAGCTGAGTGACGATGAGCGAGATGATGGTAAGTCTATAGAAATTATATATGTTACACATGGGAACAGTTGTTTATGTTACACTGAGTCAAGGGAACAGTGATTTATGTTACACTGAGCCAGAAAAATGCGCTAGGGGAACACAGTACAGTTGAAAGGTACTAAGAGCTGTTCTTGAAAATGTAATGTCCCCCATCCCTAAGCCTGTTGATAGAAATTATTAAAAGCACACCAACCAGAAGCATTTAATCCCTATATTTTTCATATGTATCTATGAAATACAAAAATTATTAGACCAAATAAAGATTTACTAGTCTAAGGCATCTGTCTTATAGCTAATGTTGGTGACAGGTTGAAGACAAGAGTCAACCAAGCCCTGTTGTTAAAACGCTGAAATCTGATGCAAATATAAAAAAATGTTTTGTTTTTGTAGAAGATGGTAGTGATGAAGAAAAAGAAGATAGCAAAGACAAAGTGAAAGTAGAAAAAGAAGATAAAGTGAAAGTAGAAAATGAAAGTAAAGAAGAAGATAAAGAAAATGTCCCTGTTAAGGAAGAGTCGATGGATGTTGATGCAGATGTTAAGAAAGAAGAGGATTTGTTAAAGGACGAGACACCAATGGTTAATGGAGATATTAATAATGAAGATTCAGATATGGATGATGTAAGAGTTATCTCCCTTAGGAAATATTTTAGATAGAAATTAAGTGTATGTCTGCCTATGCAAGGTTTGAAGTTTGTCTCCAATGATAGAGTTAACAGAATTATGGTGATGAATATATCTTTTCTACCTACAATTTTATGGTCAAATGGAAATTAACTCATTTCAAAATATTGTGCTACTATATTGTTTTGCATAATGGTGATAATGCGTCAGTGTTTGAGTTTAAGTTTTTTATGAAATTATTGGGATGTTTTTATTATGCCCCACCTACGATAGTAGGGGGACAGTATGTTTTCTGGTCTGTGCCTCCGTCTGTCTGATCGTCCGTCCGTTCGTCCTGCTTCAGGTTAAAGTTTTTGGTCAAGGTAGTTTTTGATGAAGTTGAAGTCCAATGAACTTGAAACTTATTACACATGTTCCCCATGATATGATCTTTCTAATTTTAATTCCAAATTAAAATTTTGACCTCAATTTCACTGTCCACTGAACATAGAAAATGATAGTGCGAAGTTCATGTTAAAGTTTTGGTTAAAGTTTTTGGTCAAGGTAGTTTCTGATGAACTTGAAGTCACATCAACTTGAAACTTAGTACACATGTTCCCTATGATATGATCTTTCTAATTTTAATTCCAAATTAAAGTTTTGACCACAATTTCACGGAACATGGAAAATTATACTGCGAGTGGGGCATCAATGTACTTTGGACACATTCTTGTTATTGTCAAAAAGGCAACAGGGTTATAAGCGCAATAATGTAAACTTTTTATATAAATTAAAGAGGATTTTCAACAATATCAAAAACATTAAAATCGCATTTAAGTCCAAAATAACAAAATGTCAATAAATGCTGGCCATTATTTCTGAATTTACAGTATATATACATATTTATATTTTACAGGATGACGTGTACACATTGCTGCATATAAACAATAACTGGTACCTATTCTTCCGACTCCACCATATATTGTGTGACAGGCTATACAAGATATACTCCTATTCAAATAGAATTGCTGCAGAGGAAGCACTTTGTCGGAAAGATCGAAAAGAATCAACCGCTATAGCCCTCAGACTAAAGGCTCCAAGTAAGTCTTCATACACCTAGATCACTTAAACTACACACAATAATTATAACACTTTGATTAAAGTCACCAAATTCTAGAAACATAAAAAAATACATAAGAACTAGGATCTTTTATAGAACAGATTATGAATGTTGTATGAACAATAAAAAAACATCGAAATTCAGACAAAACATGATAATAAGTAAACAGTAGAAGCTGTCATAGAACAGAGCTTCTAGTGAGATTAAAATAGTCTCAACATTTATGTCTAATTATATTTGTTTAACCTATTCCATTTAAAGAATGGAAAGGAAGTGCGATATTTTGACATTTTGTAGGTCATTTGTGGCTATATGTCCATTTGAACTATTCAAAACTGGGGCCAAGTGGTTTATGTAGTTCTGCTACTGTAATCACTAGCCAACACTGAGGTTGTGAGTTCAAACCTCACTAGTGTGGGTGCACTAGACTCCAATCTTAAATGACTTGAATTGTTAGTTTTCCTATGGAAGGTCATGGTTTCCTCCGGACACTTTGGCTTACTCCACCAATAAAAACTAGCCGCCAAGAAATAGCCCTAAAGTGGCGCTTAAAAGTGACGTTAAAACGCTAACAATCAATCAATCTATCCAAAACAACTCCCAAGAAATTATATATGATGTGGGAAGACTTTTCAACTCTTTCATGGCCTTTTTAACAAAATAGTCCTTAAGAAGGTACCAATACGAAAAAAAAAATAGACCATTTGTGATGTGTATGCTGTGGATTCATTATTTTTCTTTGGATACTAATTTTTGTGGCTTTTGTGGATACAGTATAAACCAAGAAATTAAATGTTCAACGAATGACAAATTTTCTTAAGGCTTGTATGAGACTTCAGCAAAACCATGAAATTGAATATCCACGAACATGCAAGTTTTCTGTCTTCCACAAAAATTGGTTCCCAACGAAAATTGATGTATCCACAGTATGTATCATGTATGTTGTGTGTTTGTAGGTGAGGTAGAACCGGATGAATATTACTCGTACTTCCTGGAAATGGTCAAAAGTTTACTGGACGGGAACATGGAACCGACTCAATACGAGGACCAGTTACGTGAGATGTACGGGATCCATGCCTACATAGCATTTACTATGGATAAACTGGTCCAGAACCTAGTCAGACAGGTAATTAGTAGGGGTTAATATGGCAACATTTAAACATTATGTACAATGATCCATATACCACTTACAAACCACTATAACTTATTATTTGTCTGAATTCCACTGAATCAATGTTATTGCCCCACAGGGGCCCCATAGTTTTCTGATAGAATGTTATTCTATCTGATGTTGGGCTAGTATATTCTTCAGGGTTGAATGGCAATATTCAAACAAATTCCACTGAATCCATGTTATTGCCTCACAAGGGCCCCATAGTTCTCTGATAGAATGTTATTTCATATCTGATGTTCATCCAGTGCATTCCTGCTGGCTGTGAGACCCAATTCATTAAAACTCCACTAAAATGATGTTTATATTGCCCTGCGATGAGGTTGAGAAAGCCCTATAGTTTTCACTTTGTGTGTCCATCAATAATGTTTGTCAACTCATAAAAAAAACCACTAATGTTTGAAATTTTACACAGGTTTCCATTTAATTTGTTTGTAAAAATTGGCAAATTCATTTAGAATAATAAAAAAAAAAGGTTTTCTATGAAAATTTACTAATCAACAAAAAAGGTCTTTTTAGAAATTTACAATTTTGAGAAACATTTTATTTTCTTTTTAGGATTTTGATGAAACTGATGCATTAGTTAAATATGCTAGAAAATTGTTCAATTTCATGTGTCAAAAATTGGTAAAACAGAACTTAAAAGGCTGCTGCCTTTCACTTTTAAACTGTCCAATTACACAAGATCTTTTTACATTTAGGTACAAAATATGGTCTGTGAAGACACAAGCTGTAAAATCCATAGCATGTTCCAAGATGAGAGGAAGAATCGTGCCACCGGTGGCCGTGTAGCCACATACCACCAACGTTCCAATGCTGAATTAGCTTACCAGAAAGCTACAGAGCATTTACTGACAGATGAGAACTGCTTCAAGGCCATGCTGGTATAAATATTGAATAAATTACAGTGTTCCTCCTCTTGTATAAAAAAAAATGCTTGTTAAATCTTATTGGTAGTGTAAAAAACAGTTCAAATAAAAGTAGGCTTTTTGGGGCAGATTTTTCCTTTTGACTTGTCACATGAATCACAACAAGTTTTTATTACAGCAGTCACAAAAATTGTTCACATTGCATTATAATTGGTATTATGAGCCTTTTTGTTGAGTTGAGCAGGACTATGGGATAATGTGTTAAAGAGACAACAACCCGACCATAGAACAGACAGCAGTAGAAGGTCACCAATAGGTCTTCAATGTAGTGAGAAATTCCCGCAACCGGAGCCGTACTTCAGCTGGCCCTTTTATAAATATATATACTAGTTCAGTGATAATAAACGCCATACTAAACTCCAAATTATACACAAGAAACTTAAGTTAAAAATAATACAAGACTAACAAAGGCCAGAGGCTCCTGACTTGGGACAGGTGCAAAAATGCGGTGGGGTTAAACATGTTTGTGAGATCTCAACCCTCCCCCTATACCTCTAGCCATTGTAGAAAAGTAAACGCATAACAATACGCACATTAAAGTTTAGATCAAGAGAAGTTCTAGTCTGATGTCAGAAGATGTAACAAAAGAAACTAAACAAAATGACAAATATACATAAATAACAACAGCAGTTAACTGACATGCCAGCTCCAGACTTCAATTATACTGATTTAAGGATTATGTCTTCATCTTAAAGTATGACTTCCAATCAATATAAATATGGTATCCTTTTGATAGCTAATTCAGGTTTTTTTTTTATTTCAGTTTAAACGTGACTGTAAATTAACGTTAGAGTTATTGGACACTGAGCATGAGCAGTCAGATGATCCTGTCGAGGTCGAGCGATGGTCAGAGTATGTAGAGAAATATGTGGCTAACGATGACACAGTGTCGGAGGATCTAAAAGATCAACTTGCCAGAAAACCTGTGTTCTTACCAAGGTATTTACTAACGTCAATTCTTTATTTTACTGATACAATTTGGATTTTTAGCCAGATAATTTATGTGAATAAAGGAAGAAGTGAGACAAATTACCCCAAAAAAATCTTAGAAGTAAGAAGTAATGTCTTTTATATAAAATTGATATTTCCAATTAAGTAACCCAATCATTTGGCCTATGATATTACTTTATTTTCAACCATTAATCAAACCATAATAAAATTATTCAGAGGGCAACACAAGTACACCAGATAAGTTAAATATTCTGGAGAGAATGAAAAAAAAAAGAGTTCTGAAGTGTCAGTTGTAATTAATTTCAGTTATTGTGAATTCTCTGTTATAACTTGGTCAACAAAAGTTTTTGTTGATTTCAAAGGTAAAGGTCAACCACATATTTATGCAAATTTTCAATAGGCTTTATTTCTGAAATAGTGAAAACAACTAAAAATCAAACTATATGTAGATACAATTTATCCTCAGTCAGTTAAAAGTGGTAACTTCATCTATAAATGAATCCTAAGTTAAAAAAATGAGACCATACAAAAAAGATATTTTATTGTATACTTGGGACATAAAACTGACTTTCTACTATCATTAATTTTATCATTTTATCCTTTTATAGAAATGTTCGACAATGGCGACAACGGAACAAGAATGAGAAAAGGAAAGATGAAGAAGAACAGGAAGATGGTGGCTCCACCTCTCCGAAAGCTAATACTGATGACATGGACATTATGGACAATACCGAGTGTAAATTTAATGTCAACTCGTTTAAAATTGTCTATGTCGTCAACAGTGAATACTACCTCTATAAACGTACAGCTCTTACTAAAGCTAGAGAGGTGAGTAGATAAAAATACCTAATAATGTAAATTTAAAAATTGTTGAGTGCATTTATTATTGTGATTTTGTCATTTAAGACTAAAATGCGGTTTTAATTTTTCCGACTTTGAGAAAAATTAAGTTTGATGTACTTAAAAAATTTCAAATGTGAGTTAAAATTATAACCATATTACATTTTTTGCTATAATTTCTGAATGTACAGTACATACTGGAGAATGAATACCTTTTTAAACATACTGCCTTTGCGGCTTATTCCACACAAATCTTATTTAGTTGTGTCAATTTTTGTCATAGAATGTTTTGTGAAAAGCCCCTGTCTTTTAAGAGTTAAGATAGAATTATGATAAATGTTTTCAAAGGAGCTGACTAATCAATCCCCTCTATATAAAGAGGAAGAGGTGAAAATATGAAATTGTATGAACAAGTGAGTCTATATCTATAAATACAGGATTTACACTACCACAGACTACAAAGTCTTATACTTCTATTGTGAAGTACTTCATAAAAATTGTTAAAGAGTTTGTAAAATAACAAAAATACTGAACTCTGAGGAATATTCAAAACAGAAAGTCCATAGACAAATTACAAAATCTAAAGCTCAAACACTTCAAACGAATGACCGACTGTCATATTCCTGACTTGGTACAGGCATTTTCTACTAAGAAAATGGTGGATTCAACTTGGTTTTATAGCTAGTTAAACCTCTCACTTGTAAACAGTCACATAAAATTCCATTTTATTGACTGATGTGTGAACAAAACAAACAGACATAATAGGTAAAAATGTCAAAATTAGGGGTGCAGCAGTCAACATTGTGTTATAATCTTAAATACTATAAAAACAAACAAATATGTTACAAAGAAACACAAAAAAGGCATATAAAACATGGTATCTGGATGATTGGTTCCAACTCCGATTCGTCCCAAGTTGCTTGGTCAATTTGTTCCAACTTTTTCAAGAACAATATTAAACAATATTAAGCATTTAAATAGCCTTATTATTATAATTTTTGATGCTGTACTTATATAAAATGTATATAAATATTTATCTGAAAAAATTTATGGTTTATTTATTGGGAGGAAAATATATTGGGCATGATATATTGATATTATTAAGATAAGTATTTCATGGCAATTCAATATTTTAAATTTAAATAAAGTACTAACTATAAAATTTTACTCAGTTTCCTGTATGAAACCGAAAAAAAGTAACTTATTTAGATTATCCCGAAATATGATAAAGTTGACTGGAAAAAGGAAAAAAAAACAAAACAAAGACAACCCGGCCAAAAAATGTATGACTAAATAAACAAATATTGTACACATAAATCTGCGTTTTTCAACACAATTATAATTTGTTAAAATCGAACCATAAAAGCCTTCAAAGTTATTATTGAAAAACGATCTTTTATATGAAATACATTGCAGCGGGATTAAACGTTTTAATGGTACCAAACCTTCTCCCTTTTTCTGAAACAATAGCATAACGTCACAACATAGAAAACCACACGATAAAATATCAATTGGAAGGCTTAACTCAATCAAAAAATGTAAATTAACACACTATGAACGAATAAATTAGATATGCGATACCTGAATGCAAATGCACAGTTAATAAACTATTACGGACAATCATGCAAGGCCAAAAAGCAAACAAATAAGTTAGTCTACAAAAATATAGTCTACATTATAAAAAAAAGTTGAAACAAATTGTTAAGTCTGATTAATAATGATCTAAATCAGTTAGAACAAATTGCTAAGTCTGATTAATAATAAACTAAATCAGTTGGAACGAATTGACTATTGACTTGGTATGAATTGTCCAAATCTGAAACGAATCTGACTTGGACTGAATTGACTAGCATTATAAACCTTGTTTAAACTTGCATGTTCTTGTTTATTTTAGTCACACAAGAGAGTATCTTTGAAGATGCATGAAAAGTTTGAAAACCTTGTGTCTAAGTGGAGAGAAGAAAACGTGACAGAAGACATGATGGAAAATAGCGAGAATTGGATTATGGGAGAAACGGGTGATGTCAGACCGAGTGAGACAACAAAACATCTAATATCAGACCCTGACCGATCTCCTTACTACGATTATCATAAATACAAAGCTGTATTCTTTAAAGAAGCAGAGACAGATGAATAGATGTGTCTACTTTACTTATGAGTTTGTTCAGTAAGGAATTCTGGGTAGACTTAAGACTGTGTTATTGTCTGAAATACTTCTGTAAGGACTATTCCATTAAACTTAGAGTGGGAGGAAAGGATAAAGTTTTATATTGCACAACATGGATAGGGGTATATTTAGGGTTGTATGTCTAATTGATGTTTGCAAAATTATTTGTTGGTAAGTTTTTGGTGTTTTTTTTTGGAAGGGGAAAAGGGATTTGAAGTCCCTTCCTGCACATTTGAATGTAGTAGCCCTAACAACATTAAGTATCCTATCTTTATGCCTAATTTGGTAAATATTCTGAATTGTTGTCTCCTTACCTCAAAGAATAGAATGTTCTGAATTTACTTCATAAATGTGTTTACTTATTAAAATACAATGTTATATTCCTGGACACTAATGCTTAGTACTAAAGAAAAGATTCTATAGGAGGTTGAATTACACTGCCAGAATGACAAACATTAATTTTGATAAAAACAAGAAATTGTTGATATTGTGTTTTAATTAATTTGATACAGAAATAAATAATGACTTCAGCTATTCAAAGTATAAGTTCATGTAGATATGGAGAGATAACTGTATTTGAAATATTCAATTGCATTATAGATAACTACCAGCATTCAATAAATATATGCATTGATATGGGTAACATACTGCTGCACAACAAACATTTACGTCTGATTTATATACTGCAAATTCAGAAATAATTGCAATGTTTTTAAAATTGACAGGGTTATAATCGCAATAATTTAAACTTGCATTTTAAAATTTCTTCAATATTGCAAAAATTAAAATAGCATTTTAGTCTTAAATGACAAAATCGCAATAATAAATGCACGCAATAATTTCTGAATTTACAATATAGTATTGTATGGGTTTGTTCAGAGTCCGAAGGATAAGAAACATTGTAGACTATATGTTATGAAGACACTGTAATATTTACAGAGCTAATGTCACTGCCAAATCTCTGATCACATGACTGATAAAATGGCTGCAATCTCTTAAATATCATGTTTGTTTCAGAAAAACTTTGTTGATGATATCATAATAATCTTCAGTTTGTCCCAAATAACATAATGTATTTATGTTTCAATATAAACCACCTGAAGTTCTACAGCCAATTTGTGCGTAATACAATTGTTTGGAATTTTTATATCATCACTACAATTGTTTGACTTATAAAGTCTGTAACTTCTTCCAAAAAGACAAGCTAATAAATCAAATTGATTTTCAGCTACAGTAGACTTTACTTTTTATAAGATTCTAATTATTTCTTACTGGCATGCTAAACTAACACAAAAACAGTAAATAAAAAATATAGAATGGACCGGTCAGAAAAGATGACATTAATCTGGTTAAATATTACTGAAGACTGGTCAGTAATGAAAGGATGACCATTTATTTTGGTCTTAATATTGACTATTGTGGATTCATTTATTTCCGTGGTTATCAATTTTCGTGGATTGTCGAAAACTTGCATACTAGTGGATATTTGATTCTGTGGTTTTATCAATCTCTGTATACAAAGCCTATTGAAAATAGGATATTCGTTGAACATTTGAATTCGTGGTTCACCTGTGTCATAAAACCCACGAAAAAAGGTATCTAAAGAATAATAATGAATCCGCAGTACTTTAAAAAAAAAAGTCAAGACCACTTTTATTGGTCGTAATATTGACTGAAGTCAGGACATTATGTAATTGTATGTAAATAATGTGTGATAAATTGTAATATTAAACCAGTCAATAATGTAAATAATTGACCAATGAAATGTGTTTATTTATGTTAGATAGACATTGTACATACCAGTTTTTACATTCAATCATCTTATCATTAATATCAAATTAAAAAAATTACAATGTACAATTTGTTTTATTTATCAGTCAACAATTCCTACAAAAGACTTGCAAGACAATTTGACATACAATGCTTGACTGTAATTTTGTTGGACCAAGGAATGCTTTCAATTTATATTTTGTCAAGGAAATGCAAGGACTGAAAATACTTTCATCAAAAGGTATGAGGCAATTTGACATACAATGCTTGACTGCAATTTGACATACAATGCCTTAGGTCAATTCATTTAACACAGAAACACAAAAGAATGGAACTTTACATCGAAGTGGAGTACTGTAGTACCATTCCAGTAAATAGGCCCCCCTGACATTAGAAACACAAAAGAATGGAACTTTACATCAAAGTGGAGTACTGTAGTACAATTCCAGTAAATAGGTCCCCCTGACGTTAGAAACACAAAAGAATGGAACTTTACATCAAAGTGGAGTACTGTAGTACCATTCCAGTAAATAGGTCCCCCTGACATAGAAACACAAAAGAATGGAACTTTACATCAAAGTGGAGTACTGTAGTACCATTCCAGTAAATAGGTCCCCCTGACGTTAGAAACACAAAAGAATGGAACTTTACATCAAAGTGGAGTACTATAGTACCATTCCAGTAAATAGGCCCCCCTGACGTTAGAAACACAAAAGAATGGAACTTTACATCAAAGTGGAGTACTGTAGTACAATTCCAGTAAATAGGTCCCCCTGACGTTAGAAACACAAAAGAATGGAACTTTACATCAAAGTGGAGTACTGTAGTACAATTCCAGTAAATAGGTCCCCCTGACGTTAGAAACACAAAAGAATGGAACTTTACATCAAAGTGGAGTACTGTAGTACCATTCCAGTAAATAGGTCCCCCTGACGTTAGAAACACAAAAGAATGGAACTTTACATCAAAGTGGAGTACTGTAGTACCATTCCAGTAAATAGGTCCCCCTGACGTTAGAAACACAAAAGAATGGAACTTTACATCAAAGTGGAGTACTGTAGTACCATTCCAGTAAATAGGTCCCCCTGACGTTAGAAACACAAAAGAATGGAACTTTACATCAAAGTGGAGTACTGTAGTACCATTCCAGTAAATAGGTCCCCCTGACGTTAGAAACACAAAAGAATGGAACTTTACATCAAAGTGGAGTACTGTAGTACCATTCCAGTAAATAGGTCCCCCTGACGTTAGAAACACAAAAGAATGGAACTTTACATCAAAGTGGAGTACTGTAGTACCATTCCAGTAAATAGGTCCCCCTGACGTTAGAAACACAAAAGAATGGAACTTTACATCAAAGTGGAGTACTGTAGTACAATTCCAGTAAATAGGTCCCCCTGACGTTAGAAACACAAAAGAATGGAACTTTACATCAAACTGGAGTACTGTAGTACCATTCCAGTAAATAGGTCCCCCTGACGTTAGATGTGATTTTGAATACATAGTTTAACATGATGGAGCAACAGTCAAGATGCAACAGCAATGATAGGGCTACTCTTTTGTATTATTATCATGTGTGCCCACTCAATCTCTATTTGTCTGCCATGTGATGCATTATGGGGGATACAGAATTCATCCCTTCAATCATGTTGTATTCAGAAAGTTATTTGGATCCATTAACTGAAATTTGAGAAAATCATTAACATTTATCTTCTACTCTGTGCATGTCTTTTACCAGTATATGGTTGTTTTTACACATCTTTATTTATAGAAAATTACACATCTTCATTTATAGAAAATAGAGATGTGCCAGGTATGATTGCCAATAAGACAACTACCCACCAGAGTTCAAATGAAGTGGATGTAAGAAATCATAGGTCACCATATATCTATGTGTATACACTTCTGAGTGCAGGAGGAGGTGTGTTCGACCCCTGACTGTGTAAATGTAAAAATTTCAATGGCATTTTCTATTTATCTGCCAATCAGGATACAGTTTGAAACAACAGCTGGTGTCAGATAATGTATGTTGGTGTGGACATCTTTTGAGATAGCATATTGGAAATCAGATTCACTATAATGAAGCATGATACCTTTATATCACATGAACATGCCACCATTTCAAATAAACCTATAATATAAACCATTTTACATCAAATTCTCTTCAACTTTAATTAACAGAGAAATCTACAAAATCTATCGTATATATGTCCTGACTTTCCAAGGTCTAGGTTCCTGTCAGACTTTACATTTAGATTATAACTTGTCTATCGCAGGCAAGGTCGTCCTGACTGCATGAACTATTTGCCACTGGGTGTTGGACAAAAAACAACACATCAATCCAAGGTCAAGTTTCCCATAAAAGACCGACATGTACAAATTCAACGTCTTTATTCGAGATCAGACATCCCCTAGAGAACGGAACTGTATGAATTACAACTTCTAACCCAAGGTCAAGTGTCCCCCTAGACGACGAACCTGTAGAAATTGCAACTTCTGTACTCAAGGTCACGGTGTTCATCTAGAAGACGGAACTGTACAAATTACAACTTTTGTACTCAAGGTCAAGTGTCTTCCTAGAAAACGGAACTGTACAAATTACAATTTCTATATTCAAGGACAAGTGTCCCCTAGAAGATGGACCTGTACAAATTACAACTTCTGTATTCAGGGTCAAGTGTCCCCCTAGAAGGCGGACCTTTACAAATTACAACTTCTATACTGAAGGTATTTGACGGTAGTGTGGGTTTTGCTCATTGTTTACTTCTTCGTCATTTGATCACTGATGGAGAGTGTTCTCATTTGCAATGATTTGGAATCATTTCCTATCTTACTTTTATATGTACAAATTACAAGTTCTGTATCCGAAATCATATGTCCACTATAAAACAGACATATACAAAGTTGCTTTTTTATTCGTTTTCCATAGATCAATATTTGCCAGTTGACTTAAAACTGCGGAATCCTGACATTACACAAAATAAATAAGACAAGCTATATGCAGAAAAATCAGTTGACACCTTTAATTGATTCAAAACTCGCTACTTCGTTGTTACCTATTTCAGTAACTAGCCTCCTTCTGGGGGTTTTGATTATGTGAATACTTTGGCCGTATTTTTTTATGTGGTTATTTTATTTCCAGACCAAATATTTCATGATTATTTGATAATCTATGACATAATTTTTGATTATATGATTATGCTGTTGAAAAAAGTAATTAATGATCATGTGATCATATTGGCAAAGAATTGTGATTACTTGGACACCCCTATGAGGGGCCTCATTTCAGTAACCTTGTACAAAAACAAATTCCAAGAAAGATGAAAATGATAGGCCAGGTAAAAGCACAGATGTTACATGTATCATTTTTCATTTGTTTTGCTTGCACATTGCCTGGGAAGTTGTTTTCACTACATATGTTTGTTGTTATACATTGTTAATGACAATGTTGCTTTCACATTTGGTCTTTTCTGTGTTCCTGTCGTATACATTTGTGTCTTCGAAACACACCATTACAAGACCAGAAACTATTGACCCAAATGAACTTAAAAGGGAAGTTAGAGGTATGTTAATATGTTACAAAAAATCTTAATGATATGTAAAAATATGTTGTTGTTTTTTACGGTCTCCGTCTTCTCGTTCGTTTTGTGCGTATCCTTTCGGTCTTCCCCCATTTGTTACAAATACACGAATACATATGCCATGTTACTTTTCGGAAATCAGATATACATATTTGCGGGATAATCGTTTGCTACCGTTTCTGGTGTAACCAGATACAAATTTTCAGGAATTGTATGATTTTTTATGTAAGAAAAAGTAAAACCAGAAAGTTAGTACGTTTGTGGCTAGGTACATAGTTACAAGCCCATCTAACATTTATGCCTCTTTCGGGGTTATATATAAGACCCAGGCATGACAAAATGTGAAATAATTTCTTATAACCAGCAACTTAATTAATTTATGCGTAAAACAATTTATGACAGACAGCAACCTGCGACGATCAGTGAATAACAACCTTCTGATTAATGTAAGACACATCAGATTTAATATGTTTGTCGAATTGTTTATACCTCAATAGGACAGCAATATAACAACAACAAATGAAAGTGACGTTACAATATGGGCTTTATCAGCGAAAAACTTATCATGATCAAAATCATGTCACTGTGACTGTGACTAGTACGTACAGTGACTGTGACTAGTACGTACTGTGACTGTGACTAGTACGTACTGTCAAAGGTACTTTACTGTAATCTAATAATTGACAGCCACCGATAGTAGACCAACGATAAATGGATTAACAACCAGTACTCAAACTTTTTGTCACGTGGTTTAACTCCATATACCTTAAATGTAACACACTGAATTTATATAATAGGTAAAACTGTATTCACATTTCTTGGAATTATCATTCCTATGATAATATATACCATATCATTGCAGCACATAGAGAAACATCTGCCGCTGTTGCCTTCTTTGCATATCGAAGTGGAAATCTTGGTATAAGCTCCAGGTATGGTCGAACATACAAGACTATTGTCTACGACCGTGTTGATCTTAACATTGGGAATGCATACAACAGACATAACGGTATAGTCACAGCACCATCTACGGGTGTGTATCTGTTCCATGTTTCCACGGGCGTTTGTTTTAAATCATGGGCAATAATTCAGTTAATACAAAATGGAAGAATCCGAGATATTAGTATGCCTGATTCCTCAATGAATGGAGGTCACTTTAGGAATCAAGCAACAACATCAACACCCTTATATCTGGTGAAGGGGGATAGTGTCTACGTCCGCATTGGTCACGCACATGCTGGACGGTGTATTGAAAGTAACAGGGATATAAGAACCAGTTTCTCTGGGGTCAAGATTCATTAGATACTTGTTATTATGAGGGTTCTTAATAGAAGATTTTTCTCTTTCGTTTTTAAATTGAACTCGCCTTGGTTTATCGATACCAATCTCTTTGAGGGAAAAATAAGCCTGTACTCAATTATGTTCATATTGTTATGTGATGAAAAAATGTAAAAATAAACTTTGAAATGATTGAATATAGCTTACATTTAATCGTAATGTGATGTTCAGGGTGATATTAGTTTTTAATATAGACGGTCGTTAAAAAAGTAAAATAATTCTTCGAAAGTTAGTATGGCCCCCCAACGAAGTTGTCGGTGCCATATAGTTTTATCTTTGTCTGAAATTCCGTAATTTCGTCATTCCGTCATTCCGCTACAAACCATTACACGGAGTTTTTTTTTCTAAACGCCTTCGAATATTGGGTTGATTTTTGGTATGTGAGTTAACCAAGATGAGTTACAGATCAAGTTTAAGTTTTGTTCCGCGCGGCTAATTTTTGCCGAAATTACGGGCTATGGACTTTGATAAGTTGTTAAAATCATAGTTATACGGACTTTTTTCTAAATGCTTTCAGATATTGGGATGATTTTCAGCATGTGAGTTAACCAAGATGCGTTACAGATCAAGTTTAAGTTTTGTTCCGCTCGGATAATTTTTGCCGAAATTAAGGGTTTACAACTTTGAAAATTACGGGCTATGGACTTTGATAAATCGTTGAAAATCACAGTTATATATACAGACTTTTTTTCTAAACGCTTTCATATATTGGGCTGATTTTTTTTATGTGAGTTACTCATGATGAGTTACAGATCAAGTTTAACTTTCGTTCCGCTCCGCCAATTTTTGCCAAAATTAAGGGTTTACAACTTTGAAAATTATACAGTTATACAGACTTTTTTTCTATACGACTCCAGATTTTGAGCTGAATTTTGATATGTGAGACTACCATCATGTTTGTGTCCACATGTGTTATTGAAATTGCAGATTTTTTTTGGAGACGGGGCCATTCGTGTCGCTTTGACACATCTAGTTTTTTTTTATATATATATCGTTAAGGTAAATTTAGAGTGATAGAGAGGTTAAAGATACCAAAGCGATATTCAAAGAGACTGACAATGCCATGACAAAAAACTATAACGGACGAGAAGACAAACAATAGTACAGAAAACTAAAACGGACGAGAAGAAAAACAATAGTACAGAAAACTAAAACGGACGAGAAGACAAACAATAGTACAGAAAACTAAAACGGACGAGAAGAAAAACAATAGTACAAAAAACTAAAACGGACGAGAAGACAAACAATAGTACAGAAAACTAAAACGGACGAGAAGAAAAACAATAGTACAAAAAACTAAAACGGACGAGAAGACAAACAATAGTATAGAAAACTAAAACGGACGAGAAGAAAAACAATAGTACAGAAAACTAAAACGGACGAGAAGAAAAACAATAGTACAGAAATTAAACTAAAGACTGAGTAACTCCAATAAAAGCCCGGCGTGATCTCAGGTACAACTTGATCGTTAGAATCCCGCTTAATAAAATGATTTTTTATATGACAAATATTTTCTTTTTTTTTCAATATCATGATATTTGCTTTATTGGTATAAAGCTATTACAATAACCTAATAGCTACAGCTTTCACAAACGAGGTTTACACACTGGTATATTAATATAAGTATTTTTAACTCATATTTTGTCTTAAAATCTTATAATGTATTGCGTTTGAAAAGGTTTCTATATATAAAGGGGTCCATATCTTAGTATACAGAGTAGAATTCTTTTAAACTGAGCTTAATTGTGTGTATTGCTGTGTGTTTGTTTATCCAACAATGACTAAAGATATAGGGGTAGGGTTGACATCACTTAAATAAAATTGAGAATGGAAATGGGGAATGTGTCAAAGAGACAACAACCCGACCAAATAAAAAATAACAGCAGAGGGTCACCAACAGGTCTTCAATGTAGCGAGAAATTTCCGCACCCGGAGACCCCTAAACAAATATATACTAGTCCAGTGATAATGAACGCCATACTAATTTCCAAATTGTACACAAGAAACTAAAATTAAAATAATACAAGACTAACAAAGGCCAGAGGCTCCTGACTTGGGACAGGCGCAAAAATGCGGCGGGGTAAAACATGTTTGTGAGATCTCAACCCTCCCCCTATACCTCTAACCAATGTAGAAAAGTAAACGCATAACAATACGAACAATAAAATTCAGTTCAAGAGAAGTCCGAGTCTGATGTCAGAAGATGTAACCAAAGAAAATAAACAAAATGACAATAATACATAAATAACAACAGACTACTAGCAGTTAACTGACATGCCAGCTCCAGACTTCAATTAAACTGACTGATAGATTTTGATTTCATCATATGAACATCAGGCACAATCCTTCCCGTTAGGGGTTTAGTATCATACCATCATAACATATATGAGAAGAACACAACCCGTGTCATGCCAACAACTGTTTTGGAATAAATGTGTTTAGTTCCGATGCAAAGACCTTATCAGTGACTCAATATTAACGCCAAAATATGCAATCTTTAATGACTTGACAACAGTATCGTAATTATATCCCTTCTTAATAAGTCTATTCAAAGGTTTTGTAAGTTTCTGAGATGAATACTGACACCTTTGTGCTTTATAAAGAATATTTCCATAAAAGATTGGATGTGAAATACCTGAACATATTAGAAGTCTGCATGTTGAGCTATATTTACGAATGATGTCTTTATACCGATGATAAAATTTAGTAAATGTTTTGACTAGTTTGTGATATCGAAAACCCTGGTGTAATAATTTTTCAGTAATACATAAATTTCTCTCGTTAAAATCTAAAACATTGTTACACACACGAGCGAATCGTACAAGTTGAGATAGATAAACACCGTAAGATGGTGACAAGGGAACGTCACCAACTAAAAACGGATAATTAACGATAGGAAATGAAAAATCATCCCTTTTATCATAAATTTTAGTATTCAGCTGTCCATTAGTGATATAGATATCAAGATCGAGAAAAGGGTAGTGGTCATTGTTAGTATTAGCTTTATTTAAAGTAAGTTCAACAGGATAAATTTCATTAATATACATACTGAAGTCGTTATTATTGAGAGCCAAAATATCATCCAAATATCTAAAAGTATTATTAAATTTGTTTATCAGATGTTGTTTCGATGGGTCTTTGCTTATTTTTGTCATAAATTGTAACTCGTAACAATACAAAAACAGGTCCGCAATAAGTGGTGCACAGTTAGTCCCCATTGGAATTCCGATAATCTGACGATATACGGAATCCCCAAAGCGAACAAAAATGTTATCTAGTAAAAATTCAAGGGCATATATATTAAAACATGGTTAATCCCGACGCATTAATGGGCCTGTCCCAAGTCAGGAGCCTTTGGCATATGTTTTAGTCATGTATGTAATTTTTTTTCTAATTTTAGTTCATTTATATAGATGTTTTGGAGTTAAGTATGACGTCCATTTTGACTGAACTAGTACACATTTATGTTTAGGGACCAGCTGAATCCCGCCACCCCATTGCGGGATTTTCTCGCTGTGCTGAAGACCCATTGGTTGCCTTTTGCTGTTTTCTGATGTTTGGTCGGGTTGTTGTTTCTTTGATACATACCCCATTTCCAGTCTCCATTTTAGATATAAAAAGTAGATGTGGTATGATTGCCAATAGCTCACTTTTCTAACGGAAACCAAAAAATAAAGATGTGAACACTTATGTCACCTTATGACATTTAATAAAAAGCAAAACCAATACCGAAAAGTAAATTATAGAAGACCCTACCAATTATCACTAACAGTTTAATATTTAAGAGAAACTTACGGCCTGACTTATATATCTTAAAAATAAACGAACTTCAATTATGTCAGACGAGAAGGAACAATTACAATTTTAAAAGGCATCCCATGGAAACAAAAAAAGTGTTAAAGCTCCTTTTATTTTTATAAAAAAATTTAAAGGTTGTTTTGGAATAGACAATTTAAAAGTTGCTCTAATATGCCACACAACAACAGTAGTTTGGTCCACAATGATCTGGTGATCCAGTGCACCCTCTTGGACCGAACCCATAGGTATGGAAGCCCACTAAACCAGTGGTCTGCATGACATCAGTGGAGTTATATTCGTGTGTGTAAACTTTGTAAGCATCAAAGCAGGCAACTCTGAAATTGAAAAACAACGGTTAAAATATGCATGCAATAAAAAAACGAAAAAGTTCATTTGGCTCCGAATAAAAAAAAATGGTACGATAATGGACATCAATTGACCAGTCATGACTGAATAGCAAGAGCTTCTGACCATAACCACAACACTCTAGAATGTATGTGTAACTGATTATGTGTCTCGATCACTTGTCGTAGTCCCAATCACGTCCACATTTTTCATTTAAGACATGTCAGACCCTTCTCTAATCAACATTTCTTACTTGACATAAGGAACACAAGAGTCGAAGACGGGTATCAATACATGTTCAAATATTGTCCAACCCTCCAGATCTCATGAGTACATATTTATTGTATGCGTTGGTATACCTTAATTCTGTATATTTCCTCTCCTCATATTTTGGGGTCATGTTGATGTCTTTTGTAGTTCATCGACTTATTGTTTTTGATTGCACAATAACCCGTTTCAGAATCTAATACATTCACGGTATTTTTTTTCAAAAGCGTACTCAAAAACGTTTTGATTGGCAAAACACGTTCTTAATATTGTTCATTCAACCAACGATAGAACGTTATTTTCATTTTGGGGTAAGCCGGGACATGAAATTACCCACAATCATTTAGATTCTTCATTTCCATGGTTACATAAAACATGATAGATTGCTTACGTGTCTTTCTTGTGGTAAATTGTGCCAACTATTGCATCTTTTGCTGCTGTACACATTGCCTTGCAGTCCTTTGTCGTTTTCTCACAATCCCTTCTCAAAACAAACACGTGGCCATTTGAATGACTAGCGCAGTAGGCATGGGCTGTTTTGTCAAAGGATGCAAAGTCCAGTCCATTGACACAGCTTATAATGAAGATCACTACAAATGGAAACATGTCTCCTATTAAACGAATTTATCAAACTATGGAAATATGTATGAGAGATTGTATGAAAGTTCAATAAATAGGTCCTAAAAAATGTTAATGACACAAGAGGTGTGATAACTTTCATTGCCACATGTCAAGCTTTATAGAACAACATAAACACATTCCTATTTCTTTTTTAATAAGATTGCAAGCTATAAGGTGTCTTGAATGTGTAACAACTGTTACAGTGCATTGTACAGAGACTACCAAACGTAATATATGACAGCAAAGCTTAATTCTTTAAATGACAACAATAACTAAAAAAAAATCAATTATCAGACTAGAATTTTACCAATTAATTAGTCCGCTTATCAATTTTGAAATCATAAAGCTCTCAAACTGTTTCATACATTCTTGGCTATAATTTTCACTGTTATTAATATAAGTTAGATAAGTCATACAAATCTAATCTTGATTTTCATCCAAATTCTTTCTTAATTTTCGGAACACGTTTTAGAAATTTAAATGTGACGTCACTTTGGGCGTTTCATTGACTAAGGCTAACAGGGCTGTGATTTTGTAATGTATTCTTTTTTATTCTATAGCTAGTCACCACTTCAGTTTAATCATGTATATCTATTATATAGTCATTCTATAAAATTTACTGTTTGCAAAAGTATGTATTATTCTTAATAATAATGCTGTTTTTGTCCAAGGCGGATAACCCTGGCCTTACAACCTTTTGGAACTCTCAATCCTCGGCGATCTTCAACTTTGTAGTTGTTATGGTTTTCAAACTTTTTACATCTGAGTATAATTTTGTGTGGACGTAGCGCGCGTCTGGCGTAAAAAAATATTTTTTAACCTGTTACCTTTTGATGGCTATTATTCGTTTGTTTCTCTGTCCTATATTTTCTCTCATTTATCTGTTTATTTATTGTAACCCTGTCTCGTAATCCTGTCGTGTAATGTTGTCATTTTAATGTTATAATTAACACTGCCATTAAAGCGATAGGTTTGTCATGCCACAAAACCAGATTCAACCCACCATTTTTTCATAAAATGTCCTGTACCAAGTCGAGAAAATGGCCATTGTTACATTATAGTTCGTTTCTGAGTGTGTTACATTTCGGTGTTGTGTCTCTGTTGTGTCGTAGTTCTCTTATATTTGATACGTTTCCCTCAGTTTTAGTTTGTAACCCGGATTTTTTTTCTCTATCGATTTCTGAATTTTGTACAGCGGTATACTACTTTTGCCTTTATTTGATATATTCGTCTGAAGTCTGAAGTGCTTCGGACGCATGACATATATAAAGGATGTATTGTTTTCATTTTGTATCAAAATCTAAACGTATTTTTTTAATTTTTTCTCAGGTTGCTGCCTTGTTTACGTTTATCACAGAGTCCCTTTTACAATTAGGTTTGATTGATTGTTTACTGCTTATGATGTATTATTTATCTAAAGTTATGAGTAGTCTCTCCAAGGAAGGCTTGTTGTCTAACTGACAGTCACACCACATATTCTTATATCTATCTTTGTACTTCTTAATTAAGTACTCACTCGGAGAAAGCAGATTCGTCGAGTAGTCCAGCTTAAATTTTGTGTATGGTAAAATACCGTACATCTATAACTAAGATTATGTCAAATCACATGCCTATAATTGTATTGCTTAAAAATAAAGGCAACAGTAGTATACCGCTGTTCGAAACAGTTGGATAGTTTGACTTATTGGCAATCATACCACGTTTCCTTCTTGTTTTCATATTACTACGTTTTCTATATATGTTATCATTGAGAAACCCACAATAACCGCAATGTCATTCTGTGCCCTGTAGATCCTTTAAAACATGTAATTTATTTCACATATTTTCCGTTGATTTATTTCACGTGGAAAAGGTCAAGCTTTGATCTTGAACTTTGGCGAACAAGATGTGAAAGTTACGTTTGTGAAAATGTATTTTGATTTATCTTGGTTTCTCATTTACTTTTTCGTGTATTTACTATGTATATGATTTTTATTGCACATTCAATCAAAATTAATTAATGAGTTGATTTTTTTGGGGTAATAATTCATATATAAGTGAGGTTTTGCAACAGTGAACGAGCGAATATTTAAAGTATTATTAAAAGCATGAAGCAGATAATCTTTGTTAGTTGTTTTTCAAGAGGTCTTAGATTTGTGGGTGGCTTCTTAGTTCACCGCTGAAGGCTCTATTATGACTACTTTGAATATAAAAAAAACCAAGTTTATATTCTATCATTTACATTCAGTGGTTGTTTCCTACAATGAATTTGTTTATTATAAGATTGGTCAGGAGCTTTTTGTTCAGTGGCTCTCGTTTGTTGGTGTGGTTCATAGGGGTTTCTTCTTTATAAAGATTAGACCGTTGGTTTTTCTGTTTGAATTGTTTTCCATTTTGAAGCCCTTTATACCTTGGTGTTCGATGCTCATGAGCCAATGCTTCGTGTTGACGGCCGTATTTTGATCTATAATTATTAACTTTTTATACATTGTAATTAGTATGGGGAGTTGTCTCATTGGCACTCATACCACATCTTCTTATTTATAGTACACACAATACATATTTTATTTGTGTCCTGTTTTTGTTTAAGTTATAAAAATAATTGAACTTACCTAAAACAAATATGTTCAACAATGTCACAACGAAATTCATTTTAAAATATCACTGTCGAAGTACGCATAAAAGTACGTCTAACTGTGTCGAGGAATTGTTTTCTTTAACATGTTTAACCTGCGCATATGTGTTGTGTTAATTGTAGTTTGATTGGTTAAAAGTCGCACGCACACGCAGGTAATATACTGATTCGCTTTAAAAAGGTTATTTAACATTTTTCATGTATTTTGTATTTCTAGTATAGAAGAAATAACTTTCTTATGACAATATACTATAAAAACTTTTATACAATAACATGATTTGATATGAATCAAAATAGATAAGGATATAGCGTCATATTGTTTTTAAACCCTATACGTGTATCGTAGGATTTACTGTCGTAGATTTCCTGCACCTAGGCTACGCATTTGATAGATAAGAGAACTAATGTTTCCATCACTTAGGGAATTTCTATTTGAATTTTCCACGGAGTTTGCATTTTTGTTGTTTTACTTTTTACATTTGGCAATATTTTGATTCTGTGCTCTAACTGTGTATAACATATTTGCAAAAGAATCCTAACCACATCGTCTTATTTTTACATTTATAATCTTATTAAATCTTCCATTTTTAAATGTTTTCGTTTGAAAGTTTTGTAGATGCGGTTAATGCAACCTAAAGTATGTTATATAACATATCCTGTTTAAGTGTGTGTGTGGTTAGATGTGACAAGTGATCAGTTTATAAACATTTAAAGTAGCACAATACAAAGCTTTTTCATCCCCAATCAAACATCTTTAAACTGACATAATTCCACTCATCCTTCTTTATAATTTATAAATGAGGTACCAAAAGAAAAAGGATCTTTCAAATTGTGATAATTTCATTATGACATAATTATTACATAATAATTTTTATGTAACTAGTTGCTTTATTGGGATGTCCATACTTGAATGAATTAGCATCCCAAAATACTTTATAGATTCTTGCACAACACAGTTTGACCTCCAAAATCGTGTCTCTATACATTCATTCAAGGGTGGAAATCACAATATAGCAACTAATTACATAACAATTAATTATGTTATAATAATGTCATAATGAAATTATCACAATTTGAAAGATTAATTTTTCATCTTTCTTTTGGTACCTCATTTATAAAATATAAAGAAGGGTGAAATGAATTACATCAGTTTAAAGTTGTCTGATTGTGAGTGAAAAACATCTTTGTATTGTGCTACCTTAAATCGTATTTTCTGTTTCATATTAATACTTAATATTTTGCAATACTAAGGCTTTTCTACCTCCGAAATATATGACCTTTTTTTAGATTCAAGCGTCACTGATGAGTCTGTTGTAGACGAAACTCGCGTCTGGCGTAAATACAAAATTAATCCTGGTATCTATGATGAGCTAGTTTGTACCTACTCGACCTGAGTGATTATCAGACAGCAGACTTCTATTTTTATACGATTCCAAAAAAAAAGGATTTTTTATTTTATAATTTTGATACAATAGAATCAGGGCAGTACCGATAAGGACATAAAATATTTACTTTGGCGGAAAAGTAAAAATACAAAAATACCGAACTTCAAGAAAAATTCAAAACTGAAAGTCCCTTATCAAATGGTACTTTTGACTATTGTTCTTATATCTATGAGGATGCATTAGGCACATCCGATCTCATTACATCACTTAAGTGCAGTTGTTATAACGGTCTTAAAATTTACAATGTGTTCAATAAATGTTCATGCTAAAGTTATATCTGATATTAATGATGAAACAATCTGGAAAGTGGAACAGACCATGTCCTTGTAAAAACAGTGAAAATCCTAGTAAAACAGGGATATGATAGTTGATGAGTAGTTATTGGCTTTAATACCAAGAGCATCTCAATGTGTTATTTATATCCACCAACTATACACAGGAAAGCGAGAATCAAGGCAGTGTCTCATTTTTCATTAGGAGCGTACGTGACATCAATAACGATTTGAAAAAGACAAGTGAGAGGTTAGATAGCAATGAGTTAGAAATAAAAATAACCTTTAAATTGACTCTCAAAATGTTTTATCTGCATCTGTCCCTGGCATTGTAACACATTATAAAATTGAGAATGGAAATGGGGAATGTGTCAAAGAGACAACAACCCGACCAAATAAAACACAACAGCAGAGGGTCACCAACAGGTCTTCAATGTAGCGAGAAATTCCCGCAACCCGGAGGCGTCCTTCAGCTGGTCCCTAAACAAATATATACTAGTCCAGTGATAATGAACACCATACTAATTTCCAAATTGTACACAAGAAACTAAAATTAAAATAATACAAGACTAACAAAGGCCAAAGGCTCCTGACTTGGGACAGGCGCAAAAATGCGGCGGGGTTAAACATGTTTGTGAGATCTCAACCCTCCCCCTATACCTCTAACCAATGTAGAAAAGTAAACGCATAACAATACGCACATTAAAATTCAGTTCAAGAGAAGTCCGAGTCTGATGTCAGAAGATGTAACCAAAGAAAATAAACAAAATGACAATAATACATAAATAACAACAGACTACTAGCAGTTAACTGACATGCCAGCTCCAAACTTCAATTAAACTGACTGAAAGATTATGATTTCATCACATGAACATCAGGCACAATACTTCCCGTTAGGGGTTTAGTATCATACCATCATAACATATATGAGAAGAACATAACCCGTGTCATGCCAACAACTGTTTTTAGAATAAATGTGTTTAGTTCCGATGCAAAGACATTATCAGTGACTCAATATTAACGCCAAAATATGCAATCTTTAATGACTTGACAACAGTATCGTAATTATATCCCTTCTTAATAAGTCTATTATGCTTACTGTTTGTGTCATATATGTACATTTGTATAGAAACAAACACAGTCTTCCATACATTTGAAATGGTAAAATATAATCTCTTTTTGGTGTAACCATGAAAACAATCTGCATTTATTTGTTACAAATATTTAAAAACAAAAGTGGTTGAAAATAATATGGCTCAAAGTAGAATTTCAATCTATACCAGTGATAACTTTTCTGAAGCTTTTGACATATATATATATGTTAGCGGCAATATATGAAATTAGGCATTAAGCTTAAATCCTAGGCAATAAGTTAACACCTAGGCATTAAGTTATTGCTTGAAATATTCAGGCATTAAGCTTATTTCCTGAAATCTGATGATGATTATTAATCCTATTGCCGAACATAATTTAAAGCAATAAGAAAACCCTGGAATTTATGCATATTTTGTCATTTCTTAATTACATTTCTAATATTACATGTATAAATATACATTCTTTTGATAGATTTCAAATAAAGTAAGTTAAGTAAGTAATTTTAGCAGTTAAAAGACAGATTTAACTCGTACTTGTTTTTGTGGTATTACAAAATATAAAAAAAATATTTAATTAAAAAAGGGGGAAATTCTGTAGAATAATTATAATATCAAATTATACACTTAACTAGTCAAAAGTAGACAAAATTAAGATTTGATTTTTTGCTCACACCATTTTCCATTTTTTTTTTATTAAATAAGTAAATTTTCTTTGTTAACAGTTCCATAACTTGTGATAACAAAATTGTTTAACACTAATTTCTATCAAGTATTTTTGAACTATTATTTGATGCGTTTTAATATAAATAACATATTTCATTAGTGATTTTATTTCTGGTCTTTTGTGGACAGTTGTCTCATTGGCAATCATACCACATCTTCTTTTTTTTATATTTAGGATGAAACTAGGACCTGTAGTTTTGCATTGATTTTTTCTTTTGCTCATTTTCAAACATATGAAATTGCAGTAATAAAATAAAATAGTTGAAGTACTCCATATTTATATGAAAGATTCACGAGATTTGCATTAATATGAAACCGTGAAACTTCGAATCAGCTCCCTCAAAGCATATAATGATTTTACCGATTATATATTTAATTTCAACTATTTACAGTTATTTTTAACCAATTCTGTTATACAACGTAGTTATATTTGTTTTACTTATGTTTTGTTTCAAAGCGTTTAAATGTACAATTATAATACCAAAATTATTATTACCCTTTAATTTAAAACCTAATAATTATTTTCTAATAATATCTTTTTTTAAAAGTTGGTTAAATTTGATTAAATATTTCATTTTTTTTCATTTGCTTCGATGTGCATGCTGAGACATGTTGTATAAAGTCGGTCATAACTTTATCATAATTTCTGTCCTAAGAATATCTTAAAGGACCGATCTGATGACAGTTTCGATAAACAGGCCCCAGTTCTCAAAATGTTATTACATGTATGTATTAAACAAATACATTTTTATTTCAATGAATAAATGTCTTTTATTTACTTTTATTTATATTTTAGGCATTAAACTTAATGTCTGCACACTTTTTTCAGGATTTAAGCTTAAATCCTAATGCCTAACATCATTTAGGCAATAGACTTACTGCCTAGGCGTTAGCATATTGCCTAGGATTTATGCTTAATGCCCAATTTCACTTATTGCCGCTAACATATATATATATATCGTCTAAACATCAACCCAACAATGTTAGATCTGTAAATTTGCTTTCGCAAATTTTTAGTTTTCCCTCGCCGGGATTCGAACCCATGCTACTGTGATATCGTGACACCAAATCGTCTGCACTGCAGCCGTCCCGCTAGACCACACGACCACCTGGGCTCTAAAAAAAAAGAGCTTTCGCCGGCCGTGTGTTACCTTTCCTCGTCAGTTTTAATCTAGCGGCGTACTACAGTACATGATATATAAGGCATGAAGATGTTATTGTTACAGATCAGCTAAATTATCTATAGTAAAGGATCCTACAAATTAATGTAATTTACAGTCACAGAAAATAATTATATGTATAAGTACGTCTGAGTCAGTGACAACTCTACAACAGATGTATCCATCGGATCGCCATCAATGATGGTGATACATGGCTGTGTACATAATGTATATACAACTCGTCTAAACATCAACCCAACAATGTTAGATCTGTAAATTTGCTTTCGCAAATGTTTGGTTCTTCCCTCGCCGGGACTCGAACCCATGCTACTGTGATATATATATCAAGAAATCAAATAAAAAAATTACACATTTCCCTTATTGTTTGTATGAATTTAATTGACAAAGTTCGAGCGTAAAGTCTTTGATTAAAAAACATAACAATCACGGATTTCTGATTCTATATTCAGTAAACAGTATTCATAATATGAATATTTCAATAATAACTCAAGTCAACACAGAATTGCTGACTACTGGGCTGTTGATAGAAAACCCATTGTGTTTTGAATGATTTTAACGATTTCTTTCGACAATTGAACGTATGTTTCTGGACAGTAGCACTGACTCCTGAGTAATATACGTCCCATATTAAAAATAACCCAATGATTGTGAAACCTTAATCAAAGAAACCAATGATCAGTTAGACAAAAAAACTTACGACTAGAATTGATCGTAAGTCTTGAACCATTCAGTATACGTAAGATTTAGTTAAGTCGTAAGAAGTTTTTGTGTTTCTTACAAAGCTACTTTTGCATAGGTACTATTTTTGTACTAAAACAATGCAGTACTAGAAATTTACTTTTAATATTTAGTACTATTTCTTTACTTTAAAACTATTGTAATATTTAGGTACTTGTATTTTACAGTACTTGATTTGTACTAAAACATTTGGTACAGAAATTATATAATATTCCTTGTTTGAAAATCATAACTTTAAGAGATTTGGAATAGAAACACTTTCAAAATGCTGAAAATGTAACGGTAGTAACCAAAAATCTGTAGTACCCAAATTTCAAGTACAAATAAAGTACTGTGAAATACAGGTACCTAAATATTACAATAATTTTAGAGTAACAAAATAGTATGGAATATTAAAATTAGATTTCCAGTACTAGAATTTTTTAGTACAGAAATAGTACCTATGCAAAAGTAGCTGTGTATCACAGACTAATAATTTGCTAAAAATAAAACTACAATCAGTGGCAATTGCGTCTAAACTGTATTGACGAAAGTACAGACTCCAAGGTTAAACAGGTTTTGACAAAACAAAACGTTCGGCTACATCTAACAATAATAGAACTTATCGAAAACAACTGACAACTATAAAAACGGTGGTAAGACAAAAATATTAGAGGTGAATAACAATGAAAAAAAACTCACAAAAGATGCAAAACAATGGTTTTTGTGATCTTAAGGACTATAGATCATAAGTATAATTTTTTTTAGACAGAATATTTTCTTATAATTTACCAAAATGAATTTACATTTCTTTTTTCCAAAATATAATAAAAAGTATTGGTCGCCGAAAATTGCCTAAATTTGGTTTGATTGTTCATCCAAAAACACATTTGTTTGCATAATTTTTTTTCTCTATGAAATAGAATTTTGAAATCAATTGTGAGAACATAGGTTTTATAATATGTTTTAAGAAAATAAAAAGAAAAAATAGTGTCACTGAACTTGTTTTCTTGCTACAAGTAAAAATTACAAATGTCTCAATTAGTCCAGTATAATTTTGTTACTAAAAGAGTTATCTCTCCTTAAATGGCTCATTTAAAAATGTTTCTTAAAAACAAAACAAAATATATATTTTTTTAAATATTTTGAATATTACAAAAAATCATCAAGTTTTCTTTATATATAGAAACAGTCTAAACATAAAATTGCAAGTCTGTCTCCACAGTACTAAATTATAACCCTGGTACCTTTGATAACTATTGCAGATTTGGGCAAATAACTAGACCGATTTTGTTCTGTGATTGTACAATCCAAGATGGCGGTATACCATGAATTTACCTTAAGTGATTTAAGCCGTTTGCAGAAAACATGCACACAAAAAATTTATATAAATATCATCATTTGTATTTACTGTTAAAAAAAACCTGCTGCTTTGTTAGAACACATTGAATGAAATGAATGATACATTAGTTCTAGTTAGTAACCCGGATTTGTTTTCTCTCAATCGATTTATGACTTTCGAACTGCGGTATACTACTGTTACCTTTACACACCACATCGTCAAAAATAGCCTTTTAAGCTATAAAACCACTTAATTCATAGCCCAATTGCTTTCTATTTAAATTCTGAAATTTCAAGCACTAATTTTGTCTTGAGGTTAAATGAGGTGGCATTCATTTAATGTCAAAATTATAATTTATTCAGACTTGTGCTGAAAAAAGGTATTTTTGATCTGAGCATCATGGCAACTTTGCCCTCCTATTATAATTTTATATACTTTAATTATTATCTTTCAAATCAAACTTTCAACATTGGTTCTACAGTGATCCACGAAATCCAAGAAAATTGGTATCCAACGAATAATATGTTTAATCCGCAGTATTTTATTTTACGTCAGATTAGAACACAAAGCAGATTAAAGTCATTATGCGAAAGAAAGTAACACTTTAATCATGATAAAGACAAGAATATATGATAACTTGTATTTTCGTCTGATTTGAGTTTGTAGTTTAAATGAAATCCTATCTATACAAATAAACTCATCATAGATACCAGGACTTAATTTTGTATATACGACAGACGCGCGTTTCGTCTACAAAAGACTCATTAGTGACGCTCGAATCCAAAAAAGTTAAAAAGGCCAAATAAAGTACAAAGTTGAAGAGCATTGAGGACCAAAATTCCTAAATGTTTTGCCAAATCCAGCTAAGGTAATCAAAATTTGTAATTCGTCGGACATTTGGTGGTAACCACGAAATCCAAGAAAATTGGTATCCAACGAATTATAGAATGAATCCACAGTATTTTATTTTACATCATGTTAGAACACATAGCAGATTAAAGTCACTATGGGAAGGAAAGTAACAATATATGATTAAGGCAAGAACATATGATAACTTTAATTGAGATTGCCCTTTTTAGACTTTTCAGAAAGCCCAGCAGCAGCAGTAGTTTGGTCCGCAACTTCTTCCTGGGTAGGTACACCCTGTTCCACCATAGCCATAGGTCCTCAGGTTTACCTTCCCCGCATCAGGCTGGGAATTCGATGGATTGTCCCGGAGCTTGCTATGACCTTTAACAATGAGGTACGCATCAAAGCAACTGACACTGAAATTAAAAAATATATTGGAATATTTTGGAAAATGTATTGTTGGAGTTAAAACAGTTGGTGACATTATAAGCAAAACCCTGCACTGATATGGTCAATCGAATTGAATACAGTGTAATAATATATTGGTGTGCATTTTATAGCATGCACTGACCGATATGTGAATCCACTAAGCGAGTTAGTTTTCCTCATATAATTGATGTTTTTCCATAGGTAGTGGGTTTAACCCGGATCTGTTTTCACTGTATCGATTTATGACTATTGAACAACGGTATACTATCGTTACCTTTATTAACATATTTGAAAAGAATCAGAACCAAATGTACAATAGGGAATTTGACATAAATGTTATTATAAGAAAAATATATTCCACTTTCAATTGGGAATGTTCGTTTTTATTGATGCATTACAATATTTGTAATGGTTCACTACCACATTTCATAGTAAAAGTAGGTATACACCGTCTCTTCTGTTTCCTGATCGAAGCCAGTATTTTATTCTTTGCACCAGCACATATAGCTTTGCAACTTTTTCCTACTTTCGGGCAGTTTCTTCGAAGCGCAAACACCCAGCCTTTTCTGCCACTCGCACAGTAAGATTGCGCCATCTCATCAAAGTAGTTGTATGTGAGTTTTCCATCATACTCCTTTAGTAGAATCACTAAAATTGTAAAAGCAATACACACTTTAGAATATCATGATCAGAGTTTTACTGTTATCATTCAAAAACCCTTTTCAATCGAATGAGATTTTCATGTACACTATTTATTATACGTCAATGTTGATAGAAGTACGAATTTGAACTACCTTATATAAATAAAGAAAATGTTTCTATACTATTCCGTGCACCAGATTTATTTTCACAAATAGTTTAATTTAAAATCATACTTCAAGAAGTAACAGACACTCTGTAAAAATGCATGAAAATATATATATACTATTGGTGGCTTTATGCTGTTTTCTTATCTTTGGTCGGGATGTTGTGTCTTTGACTGATGTACCCCTGTTTTGACATTTATACATATTGTGTATGTTTGTTTTGTTCATGCATCGTTCACGCATCGTTGTCAATATAATGGAATTTGAAGCGTCTGTAAAACAGGTGAGAGGTTAAGCTAGCTATAAAACCAGACACAATCCACCATTTTCTACATGGAAAAATGCATGTTCCAAGTCAGGAATATGACAGTTATTGTCCATTCGCTTGATGTGTTTGAGCTTTTGATTTTGCCATTATATAAGGAACTTTCCTTTTCGAAATTTCCTCGGAGTTCAGTATTTTTGTGATATCAATTATTATTTTTTGACACATTCCCATTTCCATTCTCTATTTATTCATTAAATATGTCTGAAAATATTCAAAACGAAGAATACAAGTATAGAAGGTCATTGAAACAGGAAAGATGTAATGAATATTTGTATTGACTACAAAGGTTTAGAAACGATACGCAGATAGAATATAACAATTTTACAACATATGAATGTCATCTTTAAAATGCATAAAACATTTGCAGCTGAACGTTGGCAAGAAATGTTCAAAAAATTAATCAATTAAATAAAAAAAATAAAAGGAAAGTGTCACTTAACTAAGGAAATTAGTCTTAAGATGTAAACTTAGGCACGAATAATTTGACTTGCCACATCTTGCTTGTTCTTTTTTGTCAACTATAAAACATTTTGTCAATTAATCATTATATTTGCCCCTCTACAATACTCTTATACAATCGGTTCGTTTTAATATCTAAAAGAAGTCATCCCGCCGCACAAATTATGCCATTGAATAGTATTCACTTATTTTTTGTTGTCATTAGTCAGATTTTGTAAGATTGGTGTAAAGCAAAAAAATTAAATTCAATGCAAGTTAGATTGTTCAAATTGTTTCTTAAAATAGTCGTTTTGATCAGGTAATATTCTCAACTTCTTCATCTGTAAGTGAAAAATAGTAAAGGTAATTAGTTATTAAAGGTGCCAGAATTATAATTTAATAAGACAGACGCGCGTTTAGCCAAACAAGTAAAAAGTTAAAGAGCATTTATAAGAGACCCAAAATTCTAAAACAGTTGTGCCAAATACGGCTCAACGTTATATATGCCTGGGATAAGACAATCCTTAGTTTTTCGAAAAATCAAAGATTAGTAAACAGGAAATTTATAAATGACCATATAATTGATATTCATTTCAACACCGAAGTGCTGACTACTAGGGTGGTGCTACCCTCGGTGACGAAACGTCCATTAGCAGAGGCATCGACCCAGTGTAGTAAATAGTTATCATAGGTACCAGAATTGTAATTTAATACGCCAGACGTGCGTTTCGTCTATATAAGACTCACCAGTGACGCTCAAATCAAAATAGTTATAAAGCCAACAAGTACAAAGTTGAAGTGCACTAGCGACCTGAAATTCCAAAACAGTTGTGCCAAATACGGCTAGAGTCATCTATAACTGGGATAGAAAATCCTTAGTTCTTCAAAAAATCCAAGTTTTGTAAACAGGAAACTTATAAAAATTACCAGATAATTGATATTCGTGTCAAAACCGAAGTGCTGACTACTGGGCTGGTGATACCCTCGGGGACTAAACGTCCACCATGCAGCAGTGGCATCGACCCAGTGGTGTTAGTAGTTATCCAAGGTACCAGAATTGAAATGTAATACGCCAGACGCGCGCGTTTCGTCCAGAAAAGACTTATTAGTGACGCTCAGATCAAAAAAGTTATAAATCCAAACAAGTACAAAGTATTTTTGTGATTTTACTCTTTTATGAAGGGCATTAGGGACCCAAAATTCAAAAATATTTGTGCCAATTACGGCTCAAGGAAATCTATGTCTTGGAAAAGAAAATTCTTAGTTCTTCGGAAAAATCAATATTTGTAAACAGGAAATTTATAAAAATGACCATATAATTGATATTCATTACAACACCGAAGTGCTGACTACTGTGCTGGTGATACCCTCGGGGAATAAACGTAGCAGTGTCATCGACCCAGTGGTGTTAACAGTTATCAAAGGTACCAGAATTATAATTTAATACGCCAGACGAGTGTTTCGTCTATATAAGTCTCATCAGTGACGCTCAGATCAAATTAGTCATATAGCACAGTGGTAAGAGAATATGAATTTTGTTTACATTCAAGTCTGTCTCAGTGATTAGCAAATTCTTCAGAAATCTATGCGAGAATTGTGTTACATTACTACTTTCATGAATTTGAATTACGAACTATCTATTTAGCCAGGTTTGCGAATAAACTGGCTGAAGATATATCTAAATATAGAATAATAGGTAGTTTCGTTTTTGATACTGACTATATCATGTGGAATATCTAGACGAGCCCGTCAGGGCGAGTTGAGATATTCCACATGATATAGTTAGTATCAAAAACGAAACTACCTAATATTCTGTTTATCGGTAATAAATTATGACGTCATACACTGTATTGCCTAATATTTTCAGTGATACAGCCAGCACGTTGATACTCGAACATATAAGGCAGTAAAATCAAAGGGAAAATATACGAATTACCGATAAATGGTAATTATCAGTCTGTTGTGAGATACATTTTCGAATATGTTTTATAATGAGGTTTCGGCAAAAATGAATATAATGTAGAATTCAGTTTTTGTTTGTTTCAGACTAGTAATAGGATATGCTTTGAATATGTTCCTCAAAAGCTGCATTATGTTCGGTCACGTGAAAAAACCCACATCGGTTTTAAGCGTAATATAAAAATCTATAAACTTGTTTATATAAATTATTCATCAACCACCAACCTACTTTTTTTTTCTTTTTAAAATGTCATGTACAAAGTCAGCAATATGGCAGTTGTTATCTTCAATCCGTTTATAAGTATGGTGGTGTTTGTTTTTGTTGCAATTCAGTGTTTCTGTTGTTCCGTGCGTTATTTGTAAATGACAATATAATGACGAAAACAACTTAGTCGACGAATAAAAAGAAAACACAAAAGATCATTGACTAAATATAGACATGGAAAAAGTATTGCAACACCGAATTGAAATTCAAATAAAAAAAACACTATTTATTTTTTTGTGATATAATTAGTTGAAATAGAACTAGTTGAATATTATTTAAATATCACCCGAGAAAAGAGAGTGGTTGCCATACAGGAGACTTTAAACAAGAACTGTTCGAGATCGACTCATCTCTTTTGGTTATCGTACGAACAGACATGGAGTGGCCCTTATCCAATGTAGTGCAGAGCTCGCCAAAAGTTGGAAAAAAGCATCGTGGAGGAAGATCTATTGTTCAAGAGGAATATGGCTTATCTTCCTTGGCCCGATCGTAGCCCGGATTTGAACCATACCGAGCAAATATTGTACACTATTGGGTGTAAAGTGCGCATAAGGACACCCCAGTTCAAACACGTCATGAAATAAACAATGCCCTGCATCAGGAATGGTTGCGGTTATCTCAACACCAAATTAATCGATTGGTGGCTGGAATCAGAAGACGTTAAGAGGCGGTTATCTGTTTGAATGGAGGCTGCACCAAGTACTTATTCTTTGGCGTATAACGATCAACCATGATGTCAACAATCAGCTTAAGATTAATTTTTAAATGTCGGACATATGAAAGGTCGACTATAGTAAAAGTTGTAAAATGCATTTTTTTGTACAAAAAATAGTTCATTTTGTTATCAAAATTGTGGTTAGATAAAACATTTTTTTTCATACATTTTCTTATTCGTTTTAATGCCAATGTTATCACTAACTACGTTACTTCAATATTAATTTACAAATATTTTATCATATTCTATCCAAAATACGAGGCTGATTTTTTAAGATTTAAAAAATTAAGGTGTTGCAAGACTTTTTTTCCATGTGTATATATGTTGTGTACAAGTTATCATTTTGTACAAATTATAATTTGTACAAAAAAATTGTACAAATTATAATTTGTATTTTGACTTTGTACAAATTGTACAAAAAGTGCTTGTACAAATTACAATTTGTACAAAATAAGGCTTAATTTCACTTATAACTTGTACAATAATTTATCATATGGACATTGTGATACCCACTATAAAAAAAATTCAATGCTATCTTTAAAGTCATATTGATTCATTCCTATTGCTTTCAGGTTATTAATTGAACTCCTGTTCACTGTTCTTTCACTTTGTCATTAACACAAGTAAAAGTTAAGATGTTAAAAAATGAAATTATAATTGATTGATTGTTGGGTGCTTAACATCAAGTGGCAAATATGTCATGCATGTTCATGATGATGTATCAATTACACATTCTATGCATTATTGCATACAGAAGATTGCAGTCACTATGGCACATCAACCTAAAATCGTAACTATATGATCACAGTAAATAAGGGTGTACAAGTATTATTTAAAGAACTTTAGGTCACAAAAAAGAAGACCATATGAGCTGATTCATTAGCCGGGAAGCAATACACATATTTATAACCAACTGTGAACAATGTATCTTGAAACGAAAACGTTCTGACATATCACAACTTGTTGTTAAAACTATTATGTCTGCTGACTTCAACTGTAGAGGACAGAATGACCTTGTAGCTATTGAATTGTTTTCAAAAACTGGTGGACAGGGTTATCTCTCTTGCAAATGTAAGGGCTGTTGTAACAATTCGAAGTGTAAATGCAAAAGGCGGAATGTAATGTGTAATTCAAGGTGTCATAATTTGCGCACCTGCTCTAACAAATAAGAGCATTGTATATTATTGTATGGTATTGTAAATAAAGTTATCAGTGTGTTTCATATTGATTCGTAATTAAAATAGAAATTATTTTTTTATCAATTGATTTGAAACTTATTCTATGTAAAATATTGTACAAAGTTATAAGTGAAATTAAGCCTGATTTTGTACAAATTATAATGTGTATAGGCACTTTTTATACAAATTACAATTTGTACAAAGTCAAAATACAAATTATAATTTGTACTTTTTTTGTGTACAAATTATAATTTTATAAGTTGTACAAAATGATAACTTGTACACAACATATATATATATAAAACGTCAAATTGCTTCGTTACAAGATCGTCTGTGAGCTTATGCTTTCATAACCAAATTTATGCATATTTTATATCATTTAGTATTCAACTTACCATCAACGAATGCACTCAGTAAAGATATTTTAGGTATAGATTACCTTTGCTGTATTTTGCAAATTGTTAGGAATTTTGGTCCTCAATGCTCTTCAACTTTGTAATTTATTTGGCCTTTTTAACTTTTTTAGATTCGAGCGTCACTGATGAGTCTTTTGTAGACGAAACGCGCGTCTGGCGTATATACTAAATTTAGTCCTGGTATCTATGATGAGTTTATTAATATTAGTTTTTGAATTCAAAACAAATAGATTACAGTCTTTATATCGACGCAGCTAGAAACGGTGGCGATATATGCACTGTATTATCATTTTATACAAATAGAAAATAGAATGTCTACGCCATTTTGTTTGGATATAACGTTGAAATTGTTAGAAACAAGTAAAATAACAAAAATACTGAACTACGGTGAAAATTCAAAACGGAAAGAAGTCCCTGATAAAATGTCAAAATTGAAAGCTCAAACGCACAAAACGAATGGATAAACTGTCATATACCTGACTTTTTCTCTCGTTCATCTGTTGTATATCGAATCATTTGTGCAAGCATTCAAGTTAATTTAATATAAACAGTGATTGAGTGAGTATTAGAAGTACAATATTAGAAACACCTTGATTTCAAGCCATAAGAAACCTCAAATTAAAAATAATAATGCGTATGTTTTTTTATAACTCAATGGATAGTTTTCATTATGAAACTTATGTACATATACTTTTTTCTGAAGAAAATTCTTTAATTTATTCATATTTAGAAGAAGTTTACTTTATTTCAATTTCTTCCTTCCCCGACATTTTTTCCGTATGCAAAGTGACCTCAGTGTGACCCATCTCGTAAAAATCCGGTGATCGCAATACGCATGGATGTCCTTAAAATAAACTATTATCTCAATTTCCATGCTTTTTTGTTGATTTTTTGTTTGTTGACAAACAGGTGACAATCGTTAAACTTCGGCTTCAAAACACGAACTTTAATTATCTGTCATATTTTCACAACAACACTGACCGATTGAAAAATAATTGACGATTATACGAAATTTATGCGAAAAAAATGAAAAATTCTTGAACAGAAGACTAAGTTTATGATGTTTGTATGCATTGGTCCAAGAATTGGAAGAACATTATTTTTCAAAGGTCACTCGTTTCTTATGAATAAGATAAGCGGGTCTTGAAAAAGATATCATGGCCTATATATATTTAGTGTCCAGTAAGTACAGCGACTTTTGTATACTATTAAAGCTGTCATCAAATTATCTTAACGTTAGTTAACGTTAGTTTAAATCAGCCATACACATTTGCATGCCCTTAATATTAATGAAAGAAAAACCGTTATAATAACAAACAAAATAATTAAAGAAAACCCGCTATAATAACCAAAAAAAATCAAGAAAACCCGCTATAATAACTAACAAAATAAAAATAAAAAACAGAAAAGGTAAGAAAAGGGACAACAAAGGGAAAACAGGGATACGAAACTACACCAAAAATACTGTATTTCTAACTTGACTCTACAACTCAATCATCTAAACCTTGCGGCTACTATACTATACAATCATCTATTATCCGAAGTCCATTACTGATCGCCTTACTATATAACAGGGTGGACACTTCGTCTAGTAATGGACTTCTGTTATTATGCATATATAAAGGTACAAGACGTGGTGTACTTTTTTTTTTTAGATGTGTATCATATGTTCATTGAAACAATAGACATCTTTATTGCAACCTAATAGTAGCTGAAAGGTTTCATCGATGTTTTGATATCAGTCAAACATAAAAGACGTCAAGGAGAGGTTCGATTCCCAGTGAAGGCATATAGAAATTCTAAAAGCTAAATATAAAAAAGAAGATGTGGTATGATTGCCAATAAGACAACTGTCCACAAGCCCCGTCCACAAGAGATTAAAATGACACAGACATTAACAACTATAGGTCACCGTACGGCCTTCAACAATGCAGAGCAAAGCCCATACCGCATAGTCAGCTATAAAAGGCCCCGATATGACAATGTAAAACAATTCAAACGAGAAAACTAACGGCCTTTATATATAAAAAAATGAACGAAAAAGAAATGTGTAATACATAAACAAACGACAACCAATGAATTACAGACTCCTGACTTGGGGCACATACATAAATAATGTGGCGGGGTTATACATGCTAGTGGGATCCCAACCCTTCCCCTAACCTGGGACAGTGTTATAACAGTACAACATAAGAACGAACTCTAAAAAGGCAACTTTATAAATTAATTATATATCATTTTTTTTAAAAGGTGATCATTTAATTAGCCAATTCAAACATAAGAAAAATAAGGAAACAATTAGTTATAATTTGATAATTCCGTTCGTGGTTCTGATTAAGGAAGCCTTTATACTAAAAAAAGAGACAAAAAAAAAAGGGCAACGGTTTAATTCCCATTTTTTCCCATAAGATATGAAATTAATATTGAGATAGTACATACAATATGGATGACTTTGGTCTTCTAAAGATTAATTGAACTTACCAAAAAGAAACATGTTCAACATCAACACAACAAAATGCATTATAAAATATCACTACAATTACGCAAAAAACAGTACACCTGAATATGTCAGGGAAAGGTTTTTTTTATAAACTGCGCATTTATGTGTTGTGTGGCTTTATTGTAGTTTTGTTGTATTTTAGCATGCATGTGCAAGTTACTGATTGGATAGACGGTTATATAACATTTAGTATGCAAATTGTATGATTAAAGAAATTACTAGTCTGCAACAGGAAACTGTTATAAAACAGCATGATTTGATATTCAATCTTTTAATCTTTTCCATTGAAAGTTATGTAGATGTTTCTAAAGTCTTAAGTATATTATATAAAATATTCTCATTAAAAGTGTGTGGCAATCTTTGACATGAAAAACGTCTCTAAACCCATTACTTGGTTATGCATAAATCAATTTAAACAGTATAATAAGAATTGTCAAAAAGGTGGAAGGTTTAGCTAGTTACTAAACCAGGTTTAACCCACTATTTTGTTCGGAAATCGGAAATGCCTGTGCCAAGTCAGGAATTTGACAGTCGTTTTCCGTTCTGTTAATTAATAAGGTATATCGTTTGATGTGATCAGTTTTTAATGAAGATCCCTTTTTTACCCTTTTCTCATCACTTGGCGTCCGTCGTCCGTCGTCGTCGTCTGTCGTTAACTTTTACAAAAATCTTCTCCTCTGAAACTACTGGGCCAAATTAAACCAAACTTGGCCACTCATCATTGGGGTATAAAGTTAAAAAAAATGTGTCCAGTTACTCGGCCAACTAACCAAGATGGCCGCCATGGTTAAAAATAGAACATAGGGGTAAAATGTAGTTTTTGGCTTATATCTCTGAAATCAAAGCAATCACAGCAAATCTGATATGGGGTAAAATTGTTTATCAGGTTAAGATCTATCTGCCCTGAAATGTTCAGATAAATCGGACAACCCGTTGATGAGTTGCTGCCCCTGATATTGTTATATCAAGGTTTTGCCGTTTTTTGCTTATTATCTGAAAAATTATTATAGATAGAGATAAACTGTAAACAGCAATACTGTGCAGCAAAGTGAGATTTACAAATAAGCCAACATGACCAAAATGGTAATAGCGGTCCTTTATTGTCAATTTTAAACAATTTTTCGTAAAAAGTTTTGGTAATCTTTTACAAAATCTTCTCCTCTGGAACTAATGGGCCAAATTTAACCAAACTTGTCCACAATCATCATTAGTATGGTGTCTTGTTAAAAAAATGTATCCAGTGACCCCGCCAACCAACCAAGACGGATAGCCGTCATTCGGCTAACAAGAACTATCTTTAAAAAAGATATCCGACGTATTTACATTTGAGTATATGTTTAAAACTTTCATTTCGATAACCTTCAGAAGCACAAACTTTTTTTTAAGATACCATTTAAATAACGTTATCTCTGTTTGTGTTCAGTATTCTCGGTCCTCGTATCTTTCTGTTTACATTCACCAAAAACCCCGCGGATATCTCACATGCGTAGGTGCGTTCTAAAAGTTATGTACGTTCGTACAACAAAGTTTACATTAACAATTATATAATTGTCCCGAATAAACAGCTGTCACGGATGCAAAGAGCTATTGGAGAAACAATTATTTTAACAAAAATATAAATCTTTGTAAGATCTAGTTCAAATATTTATAGTTTTTCACTTGCTTTCCATCACGATATAATTAACGAGACGTTTTTTCAAACACAACCAAAATCACCCATCATGACAGCATTTTGTCCAATCACAGAAAGGATTTTCGAGCATGCGTATTCTGTTGCCATAGTTAAGCGTCCTTAAGTTCAAAGGGCACAAACCGAAATTAAACCGACTACGTAGGAAAAATAGAACAAAGGTGTAAAATGTAGATTTTGCTGCAGGTAGACCTGAGGGTATCAACATCCAAGAAGTCAGCACTTCGGTGTTGACATGAATATCAATTATGTGGTTATTTTTATAAATTTCCTGTTCCTGTTACAAAACTTTGAATTTTTCGAAAAACTAAGGATTTTTTACCCCAGGAATTGATTACTTTAGCCGTATTTGGCACAATTTTTTGGAATTTTTGGTCCTCAATGCTCTTCAACTTTGTACTTGTTTGTCTTTATAACTTTTTCGATCTGAGCGTCACTGATGAGTCGTATCCAGACGAAACGCGCGTCTGGCGTATTAAATTATAACCCTGGTACCTTTGATCACTATTGTTGTTATATCTCTGAAACCAAAGCATAAAGAGCAAATCGGACATGGTTAAATTGTTTATCATGTCAAGATCTATCTGCCCTGAAATTTTCAGATGAATCGGACAGCCCGTTGTTGTGTTGCTGAATTGGTTATTTTTAGGAAAATTTGCTGTTATTGGTTATTATCTTGAATACTATTATAGAAAGAGATAAACTGTAAACATCAATAATGGTCAGCAAAGTAAGATCTACAAATAAGGGAGCTACCATTAGATTTTTATGGGGGGGCTAGGATGAAAAATTTTGTCCTGCATTTTTTTTTAGCTGTAATCTCTGTCCTGCCTTTTTTTTTTTTTAGTTTATCCTGACTTTTTTTTACCTAAATTGTCGTCCTGACTTTTTTTTTTGCAAGTGTCTCATCCTGACTTTTTTTTTCACTCAAAACTCCTGTCCTGCCTATTTTTTTCAAATTTCATCCTAGCCCCCCCATAAAAATCAAATGGTAGCTCCCTAAGCCAACATGACCAAAATTATCAGTTGACCCCTTAAGGAGTTATTGCCCTTTATAGTCAATTAAAAAAAAAATCATAGTTTTTTGCAATCTTTTACAAAAATCTTCTCTGAACTAATGAGGCAAATTTAACCAAAATTGTCCATACTCACCATTAGGGTATCTAGTTTAAAAAATGTGTTATATAACCTGGCCCGCAAACCAAGATGGCCGACATGGCTCAAAATGGTACATAGAGTAACATGCAATTTTTTACTCACATCTCTGAAACCAAAGCATTTAGAGCAAATATATTGATTATAAATTTATTCATAAGGTCAAGATCTATCTGTCCTGAAATTTTCAGATGAATCGGACAACCTGTTGGTGGGTTGCTACCTGTGAATAGGTAATTTTAAGAAAATTATGCAGCTTTTGGTTATGATCTTAAATATTATTTTAGATAGAGATAAACTGTGAACTGCAATAATGTACAGTAAAGTAAGACCTACAAATAAGTTAGCATGACCAAAATTGTCAATTGACCACTTAAGGAGTTATTGCCTGTTATAGTCAATTTTTTTAACAATTTTCATAAATTTGTACAAAATATTTCCTTTTTTTAATTACTGAGCCAAGTTCATTATAGATAGAGATAATTGTAAACCGCAAGATATTTAGTAAAGTAAGATCTATAAACACATTACCATCACCAAAAACACAATTTTTTTCATGAATCCATCTGTGTCTTTTGTTTAATATGCAAATAGACCAAGGTGAAAGACATAGGCTCATGGTGTACTGGGGTACTTCAGGGTGTTGAAATATCCATATCTTATGCTGTATTGTCATATGTAAAACCGACTTTAAAGGCACTTTAAATAAATGTTCAGTTATGCTTTTAAAAAGACGGTGCTCCATCAAAGGAGAAATATGTATAGGAAAATGTGTTACGCATGCTCCAATTATTCTAAACTTCCGGTAAATTTTAGCGTAGTGTCATTTTGTTATGAATCTCAATTTTATAGTCTAAAAGCCTCAGTCAAGATTGAAACCACCAATTTAAGGCCCAGAAAATGACAACACTGTCTCCTTTTACACCCCCTATCGTCAAGCGTTTGTTAGGGTGGAAAAAAGGAGACAGTTCTGAAAGGGATGACAAATGGAGTGAAAAGGCCGTCAAAAGTTTGGTAAAAAAACTGAAGAAAACGGGAGGTCTTGATGAATTGGAAAAGGCAATCACTAGGCAGGACGAATCAACAAAATGTATAACTATACCAAGGTAAATTAATTCAACATCCCGAATAGTATTCTTTAAATTCGACATTAAACATGTTAAAGCATATAATATAAAACTGCTTGACCTTTTAAAGCTTTACCTTGATCAAGGGAGGCAGATCCACCTTATTGCTATTCATTGTCCACTATTAGTATTACTTCACATTACAAATGTTGTAGACCTGGAGATATAAAGATAGTCTGACTAGTTCAAGTAACTAAGTTAGGGAAGATCTTCTTTGGCTCAATTGGTTAGAGCGCTGCCTTTATATTCTGAGATTAGTAATAGCATCCATGAATAATTTTTCAAATCATTGGCACTGTGACCAATTACCAGATTACTACTTATACAAATAAGTGTATATACATGATATATATAGGTGCCTGGCAATTTGATATGGTCATGGTGGTTGACCAGCTGGTCATAGGATCACCGTGCCATATCTAGGTGGAGCTGGCCAGAGGATTTCCCAGCAGATGTCTAGGGGTTGTACAGTAGCACTAAGGCCGGCGAGTGTTTCGGATGGATGTATTCAGCCTGAAAAAAAGAAAGGTGGAAGACTGAAGAGTGTTGTAGACCTGGAGATTTGAAAGTAGTTGAGTTGTGGGAAGATTTTCTTTGGCTAAAATCAGTTAGGCCAAAAAAAAATATATGTCTGTTTACGGTTACCCGACAGACCCTATTTTGAGCGCAGACTCTAAGCCATTTGATTTCCATCGTAAAGTGAAAAATAAACTGAACTCGTGTTAAAAATGAAGATAGTGTTGCCTGATACATCCCAATGTTTATAATCATGAATATGATAGCTGTTTTAAGGAAATTCGCTAATCCTGTGATTCAATAACAAAAGGAAATAATTCAATCATTAAAAATCTCGGCCTATGGACATGATGGACAACTCAGACCACAGCAAAACGGACAGCAGAAAATAAAATGAAAATACCAACCTACCTACCCTACAATGTATTTATTTTGATGATGTAACCTTAAACAGACATATATTTTTTTTTTGCCTTAGAGGAGCCTTTAGATCGCGAGATTAAAGGTTCGATTCCTACTGGTACCATCCATGGATTTTTAAATCACAAAGCTTCCTACTGGTACCATCCATGGATTTTTAAATCACAAAGCTTCCTGCAACATTTTGATGACAATACAATATGTCTCATACAACATAGTAAAAGTGATTGTTATATGTCGCCTGTTGTCATCAATAGTTCAATTTTCCCATAATCCCAAAATAACTATAAAGTCAATACTGGACAATAGTATTGCTCAGTAGGCTAGCAGGTGTACATTGAAAAAAAATGATGAAATAGGTACAAGTTTAGCTATCTAAAATAGCAATACACCTGCATGAACAAGATCAACAGTACAAATCACTGCACATTGCAATCAAATTAATTCTTTCACCATTTTGTTGTAAGAATTTTATTTTATAATGATATTGACTGACTGTTCCTGTATTGGTCCTGTTAAAGCTCAAGATTAGCTGTAATGGACCAGAGACATGAAGAGTTGAGGGTCAATATAGCTGATTTAGAGACTATATTAACAGGGCCAATACAGAAACAGCCAGTTCATAACACTTTTATTAAATTTATTTGAAAAATTTGAATCAGAATAAACTAAGCATCTTACTGTTGAGAAGATACAGAAATTCATATCTGAACTTTGTCTTTTCTGAATTTCACATTCACACCTATGACTTTTTTGGTCAACATAATGTCAGATGTAATTTCTGATTTCTCATCCATTAGTTCTCAAGGTATTATGCTTTTACAATTCATTTTATCTAACAAATATAAAGTTGCTTGGAAAAAAATCAGACAGTTGAACTATTCTTGCTCATGAAGTGTCTGTGTTCCATGGTTCTGATGATCATGATGATTGATCAAAGGAAATGAAATATTAAAAATAATCCTAAGTCCGTTGTATTTGAAAAGCCTGAGAAATATTTCTGTTTCAAGACGTCACAAAACACTGAACATCATTTAAACTTTTTTATGATATTAAGTTAAAAAAAGTGATAACAAATGTATTTTATGCATAACAATACTTCCAAAGTTAAAGATCTGTTAACTCAGGCAAACATTAAATATGAAACTTTAACACAATGTTAATTACCACAAAATACAGATCGAGTTTGAAATTGGTTAATGTTACTTCTTCCGTTCTTGAGTTATGCCCCTTTATAAACATAAAAGTTTCTGAATTTTTTATTTCCATTCTCTAACTTATTATTTAAGTTTGCCTCAACTAAATATTATGAGACTTATACAAATTACTTATTTCCACAATGTCAGATCATTTATGAATTTGAGTAGCCTCACTTTCTCCATTCTTCAATTATGTCCCTTTACAAATTTATATGCTTTGAAAGCAGGGGCATCTTATCTGTGTCCCATGGACACATTCCCCATTCATTTTTTCATGATTTTAAAATTGAGACATTTACTCTGTTTGGGCCTAAAATAAAATATTGTTTGTTTCCCCAATCCCGACCGACCCGGCATAAATGGTGCTACCCATAAAGTTTTATTGTCAGAACTAAGTCAAATATTATTTTATTCATTTTGGATTTCCAGGCTTGCCGGATCGTCCGATAATGTTCAAGCTTTTTGGAAAAAAATATTATTTCCCTACCTACCTACCCACACCTGGCTTGGCAGGGTCGGGATTGGGGAAACAAACAATATATTAATTTTGGCCTTGGGGAAAAAAAAAAGTCGTTGTCATGTATGTGTATAATGCAACATTATTATAGTTATGTGAATGCTTAAAACAATTAACATTGATACATATATAATACAGTTTTATTTTTACCCAATTCAGTGACATTCTTCATGAAGGGAGCAAAACAGTCACTATAAATATTTGATCATAATGATGGGTGGCATCACTTTTACCATTCTAGAGGTATGCCCCTTTACAAATGGAAAAATTGCTGAATCTTTTGTTTCTGTTCTCTAACTTAAGTTTCCCTCAACTAAATGTTATGAAGCTTATATCAATGCTTTTAACTACAAAACACACCAAAAATTTGAATTTTTGTCACTGTTACGGTTCTAGAGTTATGCCCCTTTCAAATAAAAAAATTGTTGACTCTTTTATTTCCATTCTCTAACTTAAGTTTACCTTCAACAAATGTTTTTTTACCAAGAGTGAAGACAATCAATTATATATATGTTATCTTAAAAAGATTTCAACAAGTCTATTGCACTCTTGAAACCTGTATTTAGAAACTTAACTTTTTGATTTTATCAATGAGTAATAATTTTCATGAATAAATGACAAGTTAGACTTCCTTTTGAACTCTTCTTTTTTTTCATGTATTTCTATGATTATTCCGTCAATAAACTATTTTCAGACTTTTGACTTTGGTTAATAATATTTTTCAACAGGTTGCCTACGACATCCTGGTACTCGGTCAATTTATTATATAAGATTGCATAAAAAGTAAAATCAAACATTTAATTGGTGTAATTTGAGGGGAAATTTTACTATTTTCTGATGAGTTTGTCGGGTTAAGAAAATATGAGGCAGTATATTTTCCCAAAGAATTGTACAGATTAAAAGCTAGACTTTACTTCTTTACTTTGCTCTAACTTGACTTGGTACCAGGATGTCATAGGTAACCTGTTGAAAATATATAAACTTCAAAGTCAAATGTCAGTTATAGGAAAATAGTCTTTTGAGGGGATTAAATTTTCTTTTAAAAATAACCTTTTTTTTAATAAGTGAATTTAATTTTGATAAAATTACAGTTGTCTCCCTTCCATTGTTTGTGGATTATTTTTTTATTTCATATTTCATCAGTCATGTCAGCGAGTCTTCCATTGAAAGTAAATTTGTTTAATACCATTGTAAACAGTAAGCACACCTTCTTTTGTAAGTAAAGAGCGCTAGCAAATTAAAATCACTGCAGAATAATGGCATTTTTTGTTTTTTAAATTGACTTTATCAGCAATTAATTGCCTAGTATTTTTGAGTATCAAGTCCTGTCCATGATCTTAAAATATTAGACAGTAAGATCAAAGGGAAAATGCACAAATTGCTGATAAAGTCTTTTGTAAAGATTCTAGAGGAACAATGGAAAATTCAGTCAACATATACAATGATATATGCAAACATATCAGATGGGAAATACCCAGCCTCTTTTTATACCACAGCTTTAACTTGAGTGGGAGTATATAGGTATACATTTTCCTATGAAATGTTTGCAGATTATTTCTGTTGCATGTTGAATTTTCTCATCAGCTAAAATAAAAACTGATTGGTAGCAAGCCTCATATTGGTAATCCATACAATGTACAATGTATTATACATGTAACACGTTTTCAGATTGGTCACTTATCTACTTCTGTTTGATGCATATATGCATGTATAAGGTCTGTTCCAAAATAATAATGGTGAGGGGGAGGGTTAGGCTCAAACATTAATTGGGTGCTTTATCTTAATTAGGATTCAGTATTATGATATCAATGAAATGATTGGTTGTGGTCTTAAAATGAGCCTGTTGTCTCTTCATATATGTTAAATTATGAAAAATCTTCCTACAAAGAAATTTTTGCAGCATAATTTTCAAACTTTAAATATCTTGAATCTGAGTGTCAATTTAAACATACCGGTAGCCAGGGGGTTCGGACGACCCCCCCTTGAAAACAAATAAGCACTGTTAAAGTCAACGTTCTGTTCGAATTGTGTCCAAATAACCCCCCTTTGGAAATTCCTGGCTGTACAGGCCTGTTAATCTTATATAACTTCCCAAAAATTAATAAAATGTAATAAAAAAAAATGACTGTTAATGGTTTGTGAAAAAGACTTCTCAATTTTATTTGCGAATGTGACAGGGTTTAATGAAAAAAGTTGTGATATTTTCTTAACCTATACAAATATCCCAAAATAATGGTTTGCCAGAGGCACTTGTCTCAGAAAAGGTTTTCCTATAATAGTATATATATAGGAATTTTTTTTTTGAGACATGAGACAAGTGCCTGTGTGGTTTGAACTGAAATGTTGAGTCCCACGAACTCTATTTAGTGAAAAGGAAATTTTTATTCCTAAATGTCCCTTTCTTTTCATGTTAACTACTCCATCTATGTTTTCTTTTCTTTTAACATGGTAAGCCCAAATTAGTAATGTTTGAATGTTATCCAGTAATAGATTAATGGCATTAAATGACTGTGGAGAGTAACATTTATTTCTTTTTAAAGTTTCTACCCCTGTCCCATCCTTTAAACAAGGGAAGGCCCCTACCAAAGAGAGTATACATACAATCTATATATCACAGTATTTGATTTTAATACACAAGTATTCAATAACTGTTGCAATGCTGTCTGTTAAATGCCTTTGCACAGTAACATTCATATGTATCATGTTATATCTATTTATACCAAATAAAGATCGAAACAAAAATAACACATTGCCATAAATAAATCGTATGTCACTGATTAATGTACACAAAAACTCTTCTGTATAGAGATAAAAAAGTAATCAATAATACATTGTGTTCAGGAGGGCACCTGCTGTAGTGTGAGGTAAATTAAGGTCATTCTCAAAGGTAGGTCAAACTGTCTGGGTCATCTTTGTTATGGGGCCACACACAGGATAACTTAGTCCCTATTTCACATTTTAAGTGATATTAACATGTCATAATTTTTAATTAATAGAGAAAAAACTAATTTCTGTAATGATGAGTTAATTGGGCTTTAAAATAACATATTATGTAGATGTTAGGCAATTGTAAGATATGTTGATAAGATTTTTGAGGTATTTTATTTGGATTTGCTCCTAAAGGGGGGCCTCAATATCAAGGTCACAGTGGAGAATATTTCATCAGGTAAAAAGCAGGTAAGTTTTTAGTGCAAGCGTACCTGCTCTAACTAAAAGTCTTTATGTGTATCATCAAGGCAGAAGATACAATCAAAACCCCCCTAAAAAAAGTTGTTATTTATATCTACCTTATATATTTGCCATTAAAAAACTTAAGGACCATACTTGTACAGTAAATGATCTATGATTCCTAAAATAAATATATACATTGTATAGGATATCAATTATCCCTTTACCAATTAATGAGACAACATATCAAGTTATAATAAGGAGACTTGATTGTCGTTGTAGATGTAGGTTAACCTTGAAGTAAATTATTGACGATGTATTGATATTCCAATAGTTATCTCCCCTGTATAATATAAAACTACAATTATTTTTCTACTTTCGGTTTTAATTTTTAACTTCACAGATCAACAAAGTAATGGAATTGTAAAGTTTAGATAATTTATTGGTCCAATGGTTTTGTGATGGATTTACTATCACATTATAGTCAGACTGAAGGCATTTTCTTAAATATTTAAAGTTTGACTTTTTAATACTTTGAATTTTTTGACAATCCTTGTCATATTAAGATTCAAGTGTAAAACATAGATTTGAAACATCATACCTTTTGGTTAGCAGTCCTATTTAGGGGTTGTCACAAGGATACAAATAAAGATAACAGATATTTGACTAGGAGTCTAAAATTACAGGACATTTCACAATATACATCAATATCAGATAAACATCAATATAAATACACTTGTATGTATATGTATAGATTATAACATGCCCTTTTCCATATTGGCCCTGGTATCATCCCGAGACTCTCATATCGGCCTCGAGGCTTTAGCCGAGGGCCGATATGGGTCGAGGGATGATACCAGGGCCAATATGGAAAAGACATGTTATAATCTTTTTATCACATATTTAATTTCTGCAGAAAAGAGAAAAAAATGTCAATTATAACAATTTAATGAAAGATAAAAGGTAAAATCTTAAACATTTTATCACAAACGTGTCGTTACGGACGCAGTGACGTCACATATAGCTAGTTAAAATGAATATCTTGTCAACTACACACAAAAATGTAGCTCCTCTAGCTAGAATTTTTAATGTTTAAGGGAGCTTATACTCTCTTGTTGTACCATATGATATAAATATAACATATATTCTAATTACAGATCATTGGACGGACGATTACAAGTGTCTCATCGTAAAGGTTTACCACACGTGATATATTGTCGTTTATGGCGATGGCCTGATCTTCAGAATCATCAAGAGTTAAGAGCAGTGGATGTATGTGAATATGCCTTCCATTTAAAGAAGGACGAAGTGTGTGTTAATCCATATCATTACACACGTGTAGAAGCTCCAGGTAATTACACATATTATTACACACATGTAGAAGCTCCAGGTAATTACACATATCACTAAAATTGAGAATGGAAATGGGGATTTAAAGAAGGACAAAGTGTGTGTTAATCCATATCATTACACACGTGTAGAAGCTCCAGGTAATTACATATATATTAACACACATGTAGAAGGTCCAGGTAATTACACATATCACTAAAATTGAGAATGGAAATGGGGAATATGTCAAAAACACATTAACCCGACCAAAAACCAGACAACAGCCGAAGGCCACCAATGGGTCTTTAACAAAGCGAGAAAATCGTACACCTGAAGGTTGTCCTGACATGGCCCCTAAATAGAATTGGTACTAGATCAAGGAAAATGCATGTCACACTTAACTTCAAAACATATAAAGGAACCAAAATGAGAAAAACATACAAGACTAACATACATGTACACACATGTATTGTAGACGCTCCAACCAATTACACATGTGACTTTGTCATTACACACATGTAGATGTTCTGGTAGTTATAAATACACAAAGATACATAACAGTAAAAAAAGCATTTAAACACTTCATACACATGTTTGGTGTTTCTAACTTTTATGACCTTTCAATCTGACAATTAAATTCTTTAATAGTTATCCCATGAGGATGCCATGTGCCATAGTCCAGTCAAACTAAGATTTAACCTCAAACTAATTGCAACAGAAAATGTTTTAGTTCTAATCTATAGCATTATGCCCTTTATATACACAGAAAAAAGTCCCATAAAATCGAACTTGAGGAAAACTCAAAATCAGCATTTTTAATTTCCTATGGAAATTAACATTGGAAGGGGAGATAACTCTTGCAGTCTTTTTTGGTCATTTTTTTACAGTGAAAGATCACCCAATGGTCAGAGGCCAAAGACATACCAAGTCCAAATGAGATAACTATTTTACATCCCAGCTATAGATAAGGAAAAAAAATTAGCCCTGAATACAATATTTAAATATGATTTAAAATGAATAGCAAGTTTGTTTCCTGATAATCTAGTCGTCCTGGTGTAGGGGCACAACTCTTGAATCTATATACTAAAAGTTTTGAGTTGGATTCCCAGCAAAAGCATTAGAATTTTTTATCCACAAATTAGTTTGCCTTTTTTGTATAAAAATTTCTAAGTTTAATGCGGAGCTGGGATGTAAAATCAATGAAGAGCAAATGCTATAATAAACAAAATTGTCTCTCTTTTTATTCAGTCTATTATTTATAATCTACTAATAGAAATTGCAAAAATAATTTTAAAATATATACCATTAATTGTATATCAGCACCATTGGTTAAAATTTGTAACTAGGGGAGGTAGCTACTAACTAGGGGAGGTACAAAATGTAACTACTAACATATTAAACCTGTCACATTCTGTAGGTGTCTGTCCCAAGTTAGTAGCCTGTGTAACTAGGGGAGGTAATTACTAACATATTAAATCCTGTCACAATCTGTATGCGACTGTCCCAAGTCAGTAGCCTGTGTAACTAGGGGAGGTAATTACTAACATATTAAATCCTGTCACAATCTGTATGCGACTGTCCCAAGTCAGTAGCCTGTGAAACTAGGGTGAGGTAACTACTAACATATTAAACCCTGTCACATTCTGTATGTGTCTGTCCCAAGTTAGTAGCCTGTGTAACTAGCGTGAGGTAACTACTAACATATTAAACCCTGTCACACTCTGTATATGCCTGTCCCAAGTCAGTAGCTTGTGTAACTAGGGGAGGTAACTACTAACATATTAAACCCTGTCACATTCTGTATGTGTCTGTCCCAAGTCAGTAGCCTGTGAAACTAGGGTGAGGTAACTACTAACATATTAAACCCTGTCACACTCTGTATGTGCCTGTCCCAAGTCAGTAGCCTGTGAAACTAGGGTGAGGTAACTACTAACATATTAAACCCTGTCACACTCTGTATGTGTCTGTCCTAAGTCAGTAGCCTGTGAAACTAGGGTGAGGTAACTACTAACATATTAAACCCTATCACACTCTGTATGTGCCTGTCCCAAGTCAGTAGCCTGTGAAACTAGGGTGAGGTAACTACTAACATATTAAACCCTGTCACATTCTGTATGTGTCTGTCCCAAGTTAGTAGCCTGTGTAACTAGCGTGAGGTAACTACTAACATAATAAACCCTGTCACACTCTGTATATGCCTGTCCCAAGTCAGTAGCTTGTGTAACTAGGGGAGGTAACTACTAACATATTAAACCCTGTCACATTCTGTATGTGTCTGTCCCAAGTCAGTAGCCTGTGAAACTAGGGTGAGGTAACTACTAACATATTAAACCCTGTCACACTCTGTATGTGCCTGTCCCAAGTCAGTAGCCTGTGAAACTAGGGTGAGGTAACTACTAACATATTAAACCCTGTCACACTCTGTATGTGTCTGTCCCAAGTCAGTAGCCTGTGAAACTAGGGTGAGGTAACTACTAACATATTAAACCCTATCACACTCTGTATGTGCCTGTCCCAAGTCAGTAGCCTGTGAAACTAGGGTGAGGTAACTACTAACATATTAAACCCTGTCACATTCTGTTTGTGACTGTCCCAAGTCAGTAGCCTGTGAAACTAGCGTGAGGTAACTACTAACATATTAAACCCTGTCACAATCTGTATGCGACTGTCCCAAGTCAGTAGCCTGTGAAACTAGGGTGAGGTAACTACTAACATATTAAACCCTGTCACATTCTGTATGTGTCTGTCCCAAGTCAGTAGCCTGTGAAACTAGGGTGAGGTAACTACTAACATATTAAACCCTGTCACACTCTGTATGTGCCTGTCCCAAGTCAGTAGCCTGTGAAACTAGGGTGAGGTAACTACTAACATATTAAACCCTGTCACATTCTGTTTGTGACTGTCCCAAGTCAGTAGCCTGTGAAACTAGGGTGAGGTAACTACTAACATATTAAACCCTGTCACATTCTGTATGTGTCTGTCCCAAGTCAGTAGCCTGTGAAACTAGGGTGAGGTAACTACTAACATATTAAACCCTGTCACACTCTGTATGTGCCTGTCCCAAGTCAGTAGCCTGTGAAACTAGGGTGAGGTAACTACTAACATATTAAACCCTGTCACATTCTGTTTGTGACTGTCCCAAGTCAGTAGCCTGTGAAACTAGGGTGAGGTAACTACTAACATATTAAACCCTGTCACATTCTGTTTGTGTCTGTCCCAAGTTAGTAGCCTGTGTAACTAGGGTGAGGTAACTACTAACATATTTAACCCTGTCACATTCTGTTTGTGTCTGTCCCAAGTTAGTAGCCTGTGAAACTAGGGTGAGGTAACTACTAACATATTTAACCCTGTCACATTCTGTTTGTGTCTGTCCCAAGTCAGTAGCCTGTGTAACTAGCGTGAGGTCACTACTAACATATTAAACCCTGTCACATTCTGTTTGTGTCTGTCCCAAGTCAGTAGGGTGAGGTAACTACTAACATATTAAACCCTGTCACATTCTGTTTGTGTCTGTCCCAAGTCAGTAGCCTGTGAATCTAGGGTGAGGTAACTACTATAACATATTAAACCCTGTCACATTCTGTTTGTGCCTGTCCCAAGTCAGTAGCCTGTGTTACTAGGGTGAGGCAACTACTAACATATTAAACCCTGTCACATTCTGTTTGTGCCTGTCCCAAGTCAGTAGGGTGAGGCAACTACTAACATATTAAACCCTATCACATTCTGTATGTGTCTGTCCCAAGTCAGTAGGGTGAGGCAACTACTAACATATTAAACCCTGTCACATTCTGTTTGTGCCTGTCCCAAGTCAGTAGGATGAGGCAACTACTAACATATTAAACCCTGTCACATTCTATTTGTGCCTGTCCCAAGTCAGTAGGGTGAGGCAACTGCTAACATATTAAACCCTGTCACATTCTGTTTGTGCCTGTCCCAAGTCAGTAGGGTGAGGCAACTACTAACATATTAAACCCTGTCACATTCTGTTTGTGCCTGTCCCAAGTCAGTAGGGTGAGGCAACTACTAACATATTAAACCCTGTCACATTCTGTTTGTGCCTGTCCCAAGTCAGTAGGGTGAGGCAACTACTAACATATTAAACCCTGTCACATTCTGTTTGTGCCTGTCCCAAGTCAGTAGGGTGAGGCAACTACTAACATATTAAACCCTGTCACATTCTGTTTGTGCCTGTCCCAAGTCAGTAGGGTGAGGCAACTACTAACATATTAAACCCTGTCACATTCTGTTTGTGCCTGTCCCAAGTCAGTAGGGTGAGGCAACTACTAACATATCAAACCCTGTCACATTCTGTTTGTGTCTGTCCAAGTCAGTAGGGTGAGGCAACTACTATAACATATTAAATCCTGTCACATTCTGTTTGTGCCTGTCCCAAGTCAGTAGCTTGTGTAACTAGGGGAGGTAACTACTAACATATTATACCCTGTCACATTCTGTTTGTGCCTGTCCCAAGTCAGTAGCCTGTGTAACTAGGGTGAGGCAACTACTAACATATTTAACCCTGTCACATTCTGTTTGTGTCTGTCCCAAGTCAGTAGCCTGTGTAACTAGGGTGAGGCAACTACTAACATATTAAACCCTGTCACATTCTGTTTGTGCCTGTCCCAAGTCAGTAGCCTGTGTAACTAGGGTGAGGTAACTACTAACATATTAAACCCTGTCACATTCTGTTTGTGCCTGTCCAAGTCAGTAGCCTGTGTAACTAGCGTGAGGTCACTACTAACATATTAAACCCTGTCACATTCTGTTTGTGCCTGTCCAAGTCAGTAGCCTGTGTAACTAGGGTGAGGCAACTACTATAACATATTAAACCCTGTCACATTCTGTTTGTGCCTGTCCCAAGTCAGTAGCCTGTGTAACTAGGGTGAGGCAACTACTAACATATTAAACCCTGTCACATTCTGTTTGTGACTGTCCCAAGTCAGTAGCCTGTGTAACTAGGGTGAGGCAACTACTAACATATTAAACCCTGTCACATTCTGTTTGTGACTGTCCCAAGTCAGTAGCCTGTGTAACTAGGGTGAGGCAACTACTAACATATTAAACCCTGTCACATTCTGTATGTGTCTGTCCCAAGTCAGTAGGGTGAGGCAACTACTAACATATTAAACCCTGTCACATTCTGTATGTGTCTGTCCCAAGTCAGTAGCCTGTGTAACTAGGGTGAGGCAACTACTAACATATTAAACCCTGTCACATTCTGTTTGTGCCTGTCCCAAGTCAGTAGCCTGTGTAACTAGGGTGAGGTAACTACTAACATATTAAACCCTGTCACATTCTGTATGTGTCTGTCCCAAGTCAGTAGTCTGTGTAACTAGGGTGAGGCAACTACTAACATATTAAACCCTGTCACATTCTGTATGTGTCTGTCCCAAGTCAGTAGCCTGTGTAACTAGGGTGAGGTAACTACTAACATATTAAACCCTGTCACATTCTGTTTGTGTCTGTCCCAAGTCAGTAGCCTGTGAATCTAGGGTGAGGTAACTACTAACATATTAAACCCTGTCACATTCTGTATGTGTCTGTCCCAAGTTAGTAGCCTGTGAAACTAGGGTGAGGTAACTACTAACATATTAAACCCTGTCACATTCTGTATGTGTCTGTCCCAAGTTAGTAGCCTGTGAAACTAGGGTGAGGTAACTACTAACATATTAAACCCTGTCACATTCTGTTTGTGCCTGTCCCAAGTCAGTAGCCTGTGTAACTAGGGTGAGGCAACTACTAACATATTAAACCCTGTCACATTCTGTATGTGTCTGTCCCAAGTCAGTAGGGTGAGGCAACTACTAAACCCTGTCACATTCTGTAAACTAGGGTGAGGTAACTACTAACATATTAAACCCTGTCACATTCTGTATGTGTCTGTCCCAAGTCAGTAGGGTGAGGCAACTACTATAACATATTAAACCCTGTCACATTCTGTTTGTGCCTGTCCCAAGTCAGTAGCCTGTGTAACTAGGGTGAGGCAACTACTAACATATTAAACCCTGTCACATTCTGTTTGTGCCTGTCCCAAGTTAGTAGGGTGAGGCAACTACTAACATATTAAACCCTGTCACATTCTGTTTGTGTCTGTCCCAAGTCAGTAGCCTGTGTAACTAGGATGAGGCAACTACTAACATATTAAACCCTGTCACATTCTGTTTGTGCCTGTCCCAAGTCAGTAGCCTGTGTAACTAGGGTGAGGTAACTACTAACATATTAAACCCTGTCACATTCTGTTTGTGCCTGTCCCAAGTTAGTAGGGTGAGGCAACTACTAACATATTAAACCCTGTCACATTCTGTTTGTGCCTGTCCCAAGTCAGTAGCCTGATAATTCAGTGCTTATTGTTTGTGCGTGTCCCAAGTCAGTAGCCTGTGATTTCAGTGCTTATTGTTTGTGTCTGTCCCAAGTCAGTAGCCTGTTAATTCAGTGCTTATTGTTAGTGTCTGTCCCAAGTCAGTAGCCTGTTAATTCAGTGCTTATTGTTTGTGTCTGTCCCAAGTCAGTAGCCTGTTAATTCAGTGCTTATTGTTTGTGTCTGTCCCAAGTCAGTAGCCTGTTAATTCAGTGCTTATTGTTTGTGTCTGTCCCAAGTCAGTAGCCTGTTAATTCAGTGCTTATTGTTTGTGTCTGTCCCAAGTCAGTAGCCTGTTAATTCAGTGCTTATTGTTTGTGCCTGTCCAAGTCAGTAGCCTGTTAATTCAGTGCTTATTGTTTGTGCCTGTCCAAGTCAGTAGCCTGTTAATTCAGTGCTTATTAATTGTGTGTGTCCCAAGTCAGTAGCCTGTGATTTCAGTGCTTATTGTTTGTGTCTGTCCCAAGTCAGTAGCCTGTGATTTCAGTGCTTATTGTTTGTGCCTGTCCAAGTCAGTAGCCTGTGATTTCAGTGCTTATTGTTTGTGCCTGTCCAAGTCAGTAGCCTGTTAATTCAGTGCTTATTGTTTGTGCCTGTCCAAGTCAGTAGCCTGTTAATTCAGTGCTTATTGTTTGTGTCTGTCCCAAGTCAGTAGCCTGTGATTTCAGTGCTTATTGTTTGTGCCTGTCCAAGTCAGTAGCCTGTTAAATCAGTGCTTATTGTTTGTTCATTGTTATTTACACATGTAACATACATGAGGGGGGATAGGATCTTTATCGGGACTCCGGGATCAGGTGTTTTTAAGCTCGGGATTTCTGGATTAACCCTTTCGGGATCCAAGAATTCTTTTTTTCGGATTTCGGGATGTCAGGATTTACTTTATTTAAATTCAGGACCTCAGGATTTCATGTTTTCAAGCCTGGGATTTCGGATCAGGACCCCTCCTATCCCCCCCTCATACATCATGGTTGTCTTGTATGAATTGTGAGGCATCCATTATATGGATATCTTTTAAATATTTGTTAAAGCAACAGATAGACTTATTCATTTCCTTCATAGAAGTAAGCAATGGACTAATTAGTTCATAATCAAAACAGTGAAGACCCATAGTTCCATATCACATCAACAGACCACATTTTACCTGTTGCCTTTGATTGGTTTTTTTCAGTCCTGCCACCAGTTTTGGTCCCACGTCACAATGATATACCGGACAACTTACCACAATTAGAAAACTATGCCATGACAGTGCCTGAAAATACAGACTTTCCAAGTGGTAACAGTGAAGTCTTTAATATACCTGGTAAGTACACAATACAGCCGTTTCTCAAGCCACACCTCTTTTGGGCAGATAATATATAATATTTATAGATATTTTCTGTTTCATCTCCTAACTTAGACATAACTTGGTAATGTTACCAGTATAAAAACCAATGGTAGAGGTGAAAAAAGGCATCCAGGTTGCACTTTGTAAATACAGCTGTGTCTCAAGCCACACCTCTTTTGGGGAGATAATATATAATATTCATAGATATTTTGTTGTGTTTACATGCTGGTTTCAAGATATGATCTCTATGTTACATCTCATAGAGACACAACTTTGGAATGTTACCAGTATGAAAAAAAAAATTAGACTTGCATTCTGAATAGGACTAAAAGTGAAGTTAGGGGTAGTACAGAATTTTAGTATATGTTTGAACTGTTAGAAGTTAAGCATTATATAAATGTTGAAAATGTTCTGCACACCCCTATATTTTGACCTTTGAAAAAAATAGTAGTGTATGTGAGCTGTCCATTCAAGGATATAATTTTTTTCAAAATTTTATTACAAAAGTGGTATACTTTTAGCATATAGCTGTAAAAGAAGTTCATATGGAAAATTGCATTGTCTATATTTAGTGTATGGTCTAAGGATGAGAAATAATTTGTAGGTAGGCCAGTTAAATATCACCCTTAGATATTTAATGTTTGAACATCTATTCAACATTTATATAGAGAAGAATACCTTTATATACTTAAGCTGTTAAATTGTGAAATTTTTAAATATCCTGTATGGAACCCCACTGTAAAAATGTTTTCTCCAATGAATAGATCTTTATTGACTATAGATTGCAATGGTCAAGTTCAGTAGGGTCAAATTCATAAAGAATTATATTCCAAGTTTTACCCTCTTTTGAACCCCACAATGTATATATATATCTGTATTGGAAATGTTCTCTAAGGAATAAATCTGTGTTGACCAGATTATAATTGTCCAGTTATGTATGGTCAGTAAAAGTAGGACAATCGATTGTCCTGACTGACCTCTAACTTGATAAGGTCATGTTATTTATCCATATATATCTCAAGTTAGAAGATGAGAAAAAACAGTAATAGTGCCCACCCACCTGTCTGGTAGTGGTCTGTTATAGTTTATAGTAATAGAATCATAGTTTTGTGGGGGAGATAAAATACTAATAGGTTTAACTGATTTAGTGATAGATACTCAATAAGTGTGCGGGAATTAAAATTCATATACACTGTAAATTCAGAAATTATTGCGTGCATTTATTATTGTGATTTTGTCATTTTAGACTAAAATGTGATTTTAATTTTTACAATTTTCAGAAAAATCCTGTTTAATTCATAAAAAAAATTCAAACTGCGAGTTTAAATTATTGAGTGTACAACTCTGTCGCAATTTTCGCAATAATTAAAACCACGCATTAGTTTCTGAATTTACAGTACTTATGTATGTACATATGTACATGAAAATATTATTTGATCATTTGATTTTGAATATCTTTACAAAATTAAAAAAACAAGAGGAGTGTACAACTTTTAAAGGAGGAGCATGACAACTTCTAAATATTTTTTCAACCTTGATAAAAGAAAATGTCTGATCTACTTGACAGGTGAACTAATCATGCTCTTAGGAGCCTCAAGTTTCTTATCTTATTTTTGAAAATGTGATTTTGTCCTTTAAAAAACATGTGACATATGTTTTCCTTTGACAAGAGAAAGTAAAGCAAATGAGTCATGAAAACATTGAAATCTTTTGTCTTATAAAGCTTCTATTTGACAGTTACCTCATATAAATCATTGATACACAGCTCTATAAATTAACACTGATGGTAAACAAATTAGAATGGCTTTTATTTTCAATATCAACATCTTTTGAATTTAGAAAATGTTTATGGGTGATTTGTTTATTCCATTGAACTATGGGCTAGATGAAGTTCAGTTAAAGAAGATTATCTTTTTTCAATATCAACATCTTTTTAATTTAGAAGATGTTTATTGCTGATTTGTTTATGAACTAAATTGAAACAATGGGTCAATTGACCTATGGATTGGATGAAGGTCATCTTGATTGACCATTACAGGTGATGAAGGTTTTTTTTATTATAAATGTTTTTACACAATTTAGTTTTTGTTGCAGTCTTGAAAATCTTTCTCCTACCAAGATTTAAAGATTATTGTCAGTCAAACAAATGGAACACATAAAGTTTTAAATAAAAAACAATAAAAAGGTTAGGAATATTGATGTACACTCATACACTCATGGGGTTTGGCTTTGATCCATCTTTGGTCTGAATGTGTAGGTAGGGGTGTGACTTTATTGATCCATCTTTGGTCTGACAGTGTAGGTAGGGGTGTGACTTTATTGATCCATCTTTGGTCTGACAGTGTAGGTAGGTGTGACTTTTATTTATTGATTGTTTTGGGGCATTACCTATATGGGTATATAGGGCCGGTCTTACTAAAAGATAGTTACCATCAACACTTAAATCCTCTGTGCAGTGAAGGTAAAAAAAAGGCATATAATGTTCAATTTCAATAAACAAAGAATTACTGTGGGTTCATTTATTTTTATGGGTACCAATTTTACTGGATTGCAGAAAACTTGCCTTTACATGGATATTCATGGTTTTGCCAAAGTCTGCATACTGATACAACCTGATAGAAAATTTGTAATTCGTTAAACATTTAAATTTGTGGTTCACCTATACCCACGAAAAATTAGTATCCAACCAATAATAGGAATCCACAGTACCTAAATTGGTTCAGGAGAAATAAAGATAAAAAGCTTGTATATGAGATTTTTTTTTTTTTTTTTTATATTATATCTTTATTGCACTTTTCTTTGCTGTTGTGACAAATTACTCCACCTACAGCAGTTGGCCGAGTATCCCTGTGAATTAGTCACTGGATCACTGGGGAATTTATTCAATGAATTCATATTTATATATGAGAAAATGGTATGAAGTAATTTTGTTACCTATCTAATATTTCTATGTTTGAAATGAATTATTTTTATTTTCTCATTTAACAAGTATTTAGAATACCATTAGTACATATGAGCATGTTAATACCAGAAATCATTCTTAGTTTTTTATTATTAACCCACTGAGATTTTCTAATTAATTGAAAATTCAAATAAGAAATAAAACATGTCCAATAAATTCCAAAAAATATAGCTTCCTTGTCAGTGGTGGAAAAAACTTCTCATTAAGACAAAACTCTTTATTGATTTTATCTTATAAAAAGTCAATGTTTTTAATGGATAAAAACATTGCCAGTCTGTTAAGTTGATTTTATCAGAAAGGGGGTCTACAGTATACTTACTGGTCATCTTGTCCACTACATAGATAAAAACATAGCCAGTCTGTTAAGTTGATTTTATCAGAAAGGGGGTCTACAGTATACTTACTGGTCATCTTGTCCACTACATAGATAAAAACATTGCCGGTCTGTTAAGTTGATTTTATCAGAAAGGGGGTCTACAGTATACTTACTGGTCATCTTGTCCACTACATAGATAAAAACATTGCCGGTCTGTTAAGTTGATTTTATCAGAAAAGGGGTCTACAGTATACTTACTGGTCATCTTGTCTACTACATAGATAAAAACATTGCCGGTCTGTTAAGTTGATTTTATCAGAAAGGGGGTCTACAGTATACTTACTGGTCATCTTGTCCACTACATAGATAAAAACATTGCCGGTCTGTTAAGTTGATTTTATCAGAAAAGGGGTCTACATTATTTATACCGGTCATTTTGTCTATTGATAAAAATATCGACGGATGTGGTATGAGTGCCAATGAGACAATTCTCCATCCAAGTAACAATTTATAAAAGTAAACCATTATAGGACAAGGTACAGCCTTCAACACTGAGCCTTGGCTCACACCAAACAGCAAGCTATAAAGGGCCTCAAAAATTACTAGTGTAAAACCATTCAGATAGGAAAACCAGTGGTCTATAACTATTATCTATTTAAAAACAAGAAACGAGAAACACGTATGAACTACATAAAAGACGACCACTACTGTTCATCAGATTCCTGACTTAGGACAGGTGCAAACATTTGCCTGTCTGTTTAGTTGATTTTTATCAGAAAGGGGGTCTACATGTACACTATTCATACTTGTCATCTTGTCAACTCCATTCATAAAAATCATTGCCTGTCTTTTCAGCTGATTTTATCAGAAAGGGGGTCTACACTTTTCATACTGGTCAGCTTGTCCACACCATTGCAGGGGTCTACATTATCCTTACTAATGATCTTCTCTACTCCATGGCTTGTGGTCTACCTTATCTCTTATGGTAATCTTGTCCACACCATTTCAGGGGGTCTATACTATATATATATATACATACTGGTCAGCTTGTCCACACCATGCAGGGGTTCTTCATTATCCCTACTGCTCTTCTTATTCTCCATACCAAAGGGTCTATATGAGATCTACTGGCCATCTTGTCCTGTCCGTGACAGGGGTCTACATAATCCCTATTGGTCATCTTGTCCACTCCATGGCAGGAGATGTACATTATCCATACTCTGTCAAATTCTCCCTGTTTGTAAACTAATTTTAGTTTTAACAAATTTGTTAAACTGATTTTTGTATACCAATCACCTCATTAGGTTAAATTCTCCTTATTGTATCTCTTCTCTTTCTAGAATTAGTAGCTCGAACATGTTCATACACCTGTGTCAAAATCTCCTGACTTCTATCTCTTCTCTTTCTAGAATTAGTAGCTCCTACATGTTTTTACTACTGTGTGAAATTCTCCCGACTTGTATCTCTTCTCTTTCCAGAATTAGTAGCTCCAACATGTTTTTACTTCTGTGTCAAATTCTCCTGACTTCTATCTCTTCTCTTTCTAGAATTAGTAGCTCCTACATGTTTTTACTATTGTGTGAAATTCTCCTGACTTGTATCTCTTCTCTTTCCAGAATTAGTAGCTCCAACATGTTTTTATACCCCACGCAACGAAGTTGCGGAGGGTATAATGTTTTTGACCCGTCCGTCCGTCCGTCAGTCCGTCCGTCCGTCAGTCCGTCAGTCCTGTTTCTTGTCATCGCAACTCCTCTCAAACCACACAACAGAATTTCACGAAACCTTTTCAGATAATAAGGACATACTATGTAGTTGTGCATATCGACGGGAAATTGCGATTCAATTTTTTTTCTAGGAGTTACGCCCCTTTGAACTTATTTACTTTAATGTACTACTGCAACAGTTTGTCATCGCAACTCCTCTCAAACCACACAACAGAATTTCACGAAACCTTTTCAGATAATAAGGACATACTATGTAGTTGTGCATATCGACGGGAAATTGCGATTCAATTTTTTTTCTAGGAGTTACGCCCCTTTGAACTTATTTACTTTAATGTACTACTGCAACAGTTTGTCATCGCAACTCCTCTCAAACCACACAACAGAATTTCATGAAACTTTGTAGATAATAAGGACATACTATGTAGATGTGCATATCGACAGGAAATTACGGTTCAATTTTTTTTTCTAGGAGTTACGCCCCTTTGAACTTATTTGCTTCAATGTACTTCTGCAACAGTTTGTCATCTCAACTCCTCTGAAAACACACAACAGAATTTCATGAAATTTTGTAGATAATAAGGACATACTATGTATATTGACAGGAAATTATTATTCAATATTTTTTCTTATACAATTTTTTTTTCTTATACTTATTTAATTTCTCCAATGACAATGTGGGGACGTGGGGTATGTGAGCGTGCTCACTAAGGTTCTTTAATTACTTCTGTGTCAAATTCTCCTGACTTCCATCTCTTCTCTTTCCAGAATTAGTAGCTCCAACATGTTTTTACTACTGTGTCAAATTCTCCTGACTTCCATCTCTTCTCTTTCCAGAATTAGTAGCTCCAACATGTTTTTACTACTGTGTGAAATTCTCCTGACTTCCATCTCTTCTCTTTTCAGAATTAGTAGCTCCAACATGTTTTTACTTCTGTGTGAAATTCTCCTGACTTGTATCTCTTCTCTTTTCAGAATTAGTAGCTCCAACATGTTTTTACTACTGTGTCAAATTCTCCCGACTTGTATCTCTTCTCTTTCTAGAATTAGTAGCTCCAACATGTTTTTACTTCTGTGTCAAATTCTCCTGACTTCCATCTCTTCTCTTTTCAGAATTAGTAGCTCCAACATGTTTTTACTTCTGTGTCAAATTCTCCTGACTTCTATCTCTTCTCTTTCCAGAATTAGTAGCTCCAACATGTTTTTACTACTGTGTCAAATTCTCCCGACTTGTATCTCTTCTCTTTCTAGAATTAGTAGCTCCAACATGTTTTTACTTCTGTGTCAAATTCTCCTGACTTCCATCTCTTCTCTTTTCAGAATTAGTAGCTCCAACATGTTTTTACTACTGTGTCAAATTCTCCTGACTTCTATCTCTTCTCTTTCTAGAATTAGTAGCTCCAACATGTTTTTACTACTGTGTCAAATTCTCCTGACTTCCATCTCTTCTCTTTCCAGAATTAGTAGCTCCTACATGTTTTTACTTCTGTGTCAAATTCTCCTTACCTGTATCTCTTCTCTTTACAGAATTAGTAGCTCTTACATGTTTTTACTACTGTGTGAAATTCTCCCGACTTGTATCTCTTCTCTTTCTAGAATTAGTAGCTCCAACATGTTTTTACTTCTGTGTCAAATTCTCCTGACTTCCATCTCTTCTCTTTTCAGAATTAGTAGCTCCAACATGTTTTTACTTCTGTGTCAAATTCTCCTGACTTCTATCTCTTCTCTTTCCAGAATTAGTAGCTCCAACATGTTTTTACTACTGTGTCAAATTCTCCCGACTTGTATCTCTTCTCTTTCTAGAATTAGTAGCTCCAACATGTTTTTACTTCTGTGTCAAATTCTCCTGACTTCCATCTCTTCTCTTTTCAGAATTAGTAGCTCCTACATGTTTTTACTTCTGTGTCAAATTCTCCTTACCTGTATCTCTTCTCTTTCTAGAATTAGTAGCTCCTACATGTTTTTACTTCTGTGTGAAATTCTCCTGACTTCCATCTCTTCTCTTTCCAGAATTAGTAGCTCCTACATGCTTTTACAACTGTGTGAAATTCTCCTGACTTCCATCTCTTCTCTTTCCAAAATTAGTAGCTCCAACTTGTTTTTACTACTGTGTCAAATTCTCCTGACTTCCATCTCTTCTCTTTCCAAAATTAGTAGCTCCAACATGTTTTTACTACTGTGTGAAATTCTCCTGACTTCCATCTCTTCTCTTTCCAAAATAAGTAGCTCCTACATGTTTTTACTACTGTGTCAAATACTCCTGACTTCCATCTCTTCTCTTTCCAAAATTAGTAGCTCCAACATGTTTTTACTACTGTGTGAAATTCTCCAAACTTCCATCTCTTCTCTTTCCAAAATTAGTAGCTCCAACATGTTTTTACTACTGTGTCAAATTCTCCTGACTTCCATCTCTTCTCTTTCCAAAATTAGTAGCTCCAACATGTTTTTACTACTGTGTGAAATTCTCCTGACTTCCATCTCTTCTCTTTCCAAAATTAGTACCTCCAACATGTTTTTATGCCCCACCTACGAT